>NW_026060798.1:0-157292 GCF_929443795.1 Astur gentilis
GGGGGGTGGTTGTGGGGCTGGGGAGGTGTGGGGCTTGGGGGGACTTATGGGGCTGGGGGGGAGTTATGGGGCAGAAGGGGGTGGTTGTGGGGCTGGAGATACTTATGGGGCTGGAGGTGGTCATGGGGCTGGGGAGTTATGGGGCAGAGAGGGTGGTTGTGGGGCTGGGGGGTGCATGGGGCTAGGGCAGCTATGGGGCTGGGGTGGTTGTGGGGCTGCAGATAGTTATGGGGCTGGGGGGGCTGGGGGGCTTGTGGGGACTTATGGGGCTGGGGGGTTGGTTGTGGGGCTGGAGACAGTTGTGGGGCTGGGGAGTTGTGGGGCTGGGGGGGAGTTATGGGGCAGAGAGGGTGGTTGTGGGGCTGGGGGAGGTAGTTGTGGGTAGGGGGGTGGTTGTGGGGCTGGAGACGGTTATGGGGTTGGGGGGGGAGTTGTGGGGCTGGGGGTGGTTGTGGGGCTGCAGATAGTTATGGGGCTGGGGGGGCTGTGGGGCTTGTGGCGACTTATGGGGCTGGGGGGTTGGTTGTGGGGCTGGAGACAGTTGTGGGGCTTGAGGGGGAGTTATGGGGCAGAGAGGGTGGTTTTGGGGCTGGGGGGGGTGGTTGTGGGGCTGGAGATACTTATGGGGCTGGAGGTGGTTGTGGGGTTGGGGGGGGGAGTTGTGGGGCTGGGGGTGGTTGTGGGGCCGGAGATAGTTATGGGGCTGGGGAGGTGATGGGGTTGGGCGGAGGAGTTATGGGGCAGAAGAGGGTGGTTGTGGGGCTGGGGGAGGTAGTTGTGGGTAGGGGGGTGGTTGTGGGGCTGGAGACGGTTATGGGGCTGGGGGGGGAGTTGTGGGGCTGGGGGGTGATGGGGTTAGGGGGGTGGTTGTGGGTTGTGGGGTGGTTATGGGGCTGGACATAGTTATGGGGCTGGGGGGCAGATGAGATTAGAGAGGTAGTTGTGGGGCTGGAGGTCGTCGTGGGGCTGGGGGGGAGTTATGGGGCTGGGGTGGTGGTTGTGGGGCTGGGGGGTGCATGGGGCTAGGGCAGCTATGGAGTTAGGGAGGTTGTGGGGCTGGAGATAGTTATGGGGCTGGGGGGGTAGTTATGGGGCTGGGGGGAGCTGTGGGTTGGGGGGTGGTTGTGGGGCTGGGGGGAGTTGTGGGGCTGGAGGGGGTGATGTGGTTAAGGGGTGGTTATGGGGCTGGGGAGGTTGTGGGGCTGGAGATAGTTATGGGGCTGGGGGAGTTATGGGGCTGGAGATGGTTATGGGGCTGAGGGGGCTGTGGGGCTGGGGGGGAGTTATGGGGCTGGGGGGAGTTGTGAGGCTGGGGGGGTGATAGGGCTGGAGATAGTTATGGGTCTGGGGGAGTTACGGGGCTGGAGGTGGTTATGGGGCTAGGGGGTGTGTGGGGCTGGGGGGAGCTATCGGTTGGGGGGTAGTTATGGGTCTGGGGGTGTTGTGGGGCTGGGAGGAGGCTATGGGGTTGGGGGGGTGGTTATGGGGCACAGGGTTGTGGGGCTGGGGGGTGCTGTGGGGCTGGCGGAGCTATGGGGCAGAGGGACGGTATAGGGCTGGGGGGGCTAAGAGGTTGGGGGGTGGTTATGGGGCTAGAGGTGGTTATGGGGCTGGGGGGACTTGTGGGGCTGGCCGAGTTGTGGGGCTGGGGCGGATGGGGCTGTGTGGGGCTGGGGGAATCTATGGGGCTGGGAGGGAGTGGTTATGGGGCTGGAGGTGGTTATGGGGCTGGAGGAGCTATGGGGCTGGGGAGGATGGGGTTTATAGGGCTAGGAGGGGGCTGTGGGGCTGGGGGGGTTAGTTATGGGGTGGAGGTGGTTATGGGTCTGGAGGTGGTTATGGGGCTGGGGGACTTGTGGTCCTGGCCGAGTTGTGGGGCTGGGAAGGATGGGGCTGTGTGGGGCTGGGGGAATCTATGGGGCTGGTGGAGCTATGGGGCTGGGAGGGAGCTTTGGGGCTAGAAAGAGTGGTTATGGGTCTGGAGGTGGTTATGGGGCTGGCCGAGCTATGGGGCTGGGGGTGTCTCTATGGGGCCGGGAGGGGGCTCGGTTATGGGTCTGGAGGTGGGTATGGGGCTGGGGGACTTGTGGGGCTGGCAGAGTTGTGGGGCTGGGGCTGGCAGAGTTGTGGGGCTGGGGAGGATGGAGGGGCGTGTGGGTGTGGGGGAATCTATGGGGCTGGGGGAGTGGTTGTGGGTCCGGAGGTGGTCATGGGGCTGGGGGACTTATGGGGCTGGGCCGAGCTATGGGGCTGGGGGTGTCTCTATGGGGCCGGGAGGGGGCTCGGTTATGGGTCTGGAGGTGGTTATGGGGCTGGGGGGGGGGGGTGTGGTGTGGGGGCCCCAGGCGTCCTGGCCACGCCCCCCACGCCCCGCCCCATACCTCCCCTCCCCGCCCCCCCCCGACCAGGCGCCTGGTGTCGTCGGCCGGCGGTTGGACGACCTTGTTGTTGGGCGCCCTCTTAGTGGCCGCTTTGCCCTTGGCCCGCCCGGGCGTGGCCGCCCTCCTCCGCGCCCTCGGCCGGTGGGCGGTGGGCGTGGCCCTGGCCCGCTCCGCCCCTCGCTTCTTCGCCGCCTTAGAAGCCGCCACCGGCCGTTGCTTGAGCCCCGTGGCCGGCGGGATCCTCCTCCTGCCCCACGGCGACCCACGGAGCTGCCGGGCCGAGGGTCACCGGTGGGAGGGGTTCGGCGCCTCCCCCCAAGCTTTCGCCTTGGTTCATTGCGGCTTGGGATTGGCCGAAGAAGCCGGGGCTTTGGGGCGGATCCTCTACCCGCCTTGGAGAAGGAGATGGGGGCGGGAAGGACCACGCCCGGAGGGGTGGGGCGGTGAAGAACGTCGGTGGATGGGGTGGGGCCACGAAGGACCTCAACGGATGGGGTGGGGCCACGAAGAACGTCATCGGATGGGGTGGGGCCACGAAGGACCTCAACGGATGGGGTGGGGCCACGAAGAACGTCAGCGAATGGGGTGGGGCCACGAAGAACGTCAATGGATGGGGTGGGGCCGAGAAGGACCTCAACGAATGGGGTGGGGCCGCGAAGAAGGTCAGGAGGCGGGATGGAAGGGTGAAGAACCTCAACGGGTGAGATGGAGCCACCAAGAACCTGAACGGATGGGGCGGGGCCACGAAGGAGCTCAGCGAATGGGGTGGGGCCACGAAGGAGCTCAGCGAATGGGGTGGGGCCACGAAGGAGCTCAACGAATGGGGTGGGGCCACGAAGAACCTCAACGTCCAGGTTGGGAGACCCACGAAGGACCTTGGCGTCCGGGTTGGGAAGTCCCTGCCTCCTCCTCCTCCTCCTCCTCCTCCCCTGGGCGGAGCCAGTCGTTCTGGCATTGGTTGCTACGAGCTCTCCGATTGGATGGTTTGACCTCGGGGGAGAGCCCGACGTCTGGGTGGGGCCAGGGATCCGGCTGGCCGCCATCTTCCATGGGGCCACCGTCATCTATGGGGCCACCGTCATCTATGGGGCCACCGTCGCCCATGGAGCCACCGTCGCCCATGAGGTCACCGTCACCCATGAGGTCACCGTCACCCATGCGGCCACCATCATCCGTGAGGTCATCACCGCCCGTGAGGTCGTCACCGCCCATGAGGTCGTCACCGCCCATGAGGTCGTCATCGCCCATGAGGTCATCGTCCCCCATGAGGTCGTCGTCCCCCATGAGGTCGTCGTCGCCCATGAGGTCGTCGTCCCCCATGAGGTCATCGTCGCCTATGAGGTCATCATCGCCCATGGAGCCCCCATCGCCTGGTTGGACCCAACCGGCCCCATGGCCTCCTGGGTGGAAGGAGGATGAAGACGCGGCGGAGGAAGGATCCCGGCGTCCGGGCACCGCCCTCTGCCTCCTCTTCCTCCTCAACGTCGCCTTGGTGCTGGTGTGGCAAGCCTTATTGGCCGTCACCTTGGCCTACCGTCACGATTGGCCGCGTAACGCCGCCGGCGCCGCCTTGGGTTGGGCCGC
The DNA here is from genome assembly GCF_929443795.1 of Astur gentilis. Classification (NCBI taxonomy): domain Eukaryota; kingdom Metazoa; phylum Chordata; class Aves; order Accipitriformes; family Accipitridae; genus Astur; species Astur gentilis. The sequence goes on from NW_026060798.1 coordinate 3,966, forward strand.
TTGGGTGGTCACCTATCGGTTCTGGTACCGGTACCCGTGTTCTCCTGGGCCACCTGGGTTGGGGCTTCCGTCGGCATGATGGGCCCATGTCCGACCGCGGGGGGCGGGGGGGGGGGGGAATCCAGATGTTTGGGAAGGTTCTAGATGTCCAGGAGAACCCAACCGTCATGGAGAACCTCAACTGTCCTGGAGAACCTCAATCGTCTTGGAGAATCTCAATCGTCTTGGAGAACCTCAACCGTCTTGGAGAACCTCAACCGCCCTGGAGAACCTCAACCGTCCTGGAGAAGAACCGCAACCATCTTGGAGAACCTCAATCGTCTTGGAGAACCTCAACTGTCCTGGAGAACCTCAATCGTCTTGGAGAACTTCAACCACCTTGGAGAACCTCAATCGTCTTGGAGAATCTCAATCGTCCTGGAGAACCTCAACCGTCCTGGAGAAGAACCGCAACCATCTTGGAGAACCTCAATCGTCTTGGAGAACCTCAACTGTCTTGGAGAACCTCAACCGCCCTGGAGAACCTCAGCCGTCCTGGAGAAGAACCTCAACCACCTTGGAGAATCTCAATCGTCTTGGAGAACCTCAACCACCTTGGAGAACCTCAATCGTCCTGGAGAACCTCAATCGTCTTGGAGAACCTCAACCGCCCTGGAGAACCTCAACCGTCCTGGAGAAGAACCTCAACCACCTTGGAGAACCTCAATCGTCCTGGAGAACCTCAACTGTCCTGGAGAACCTCAATCGTCTTGGAGAACCTCAACCGCCCTGGAGAACCTCAACTGCCCTGGAGAAGAACCTCAACCACCTTGGAGAATCTCAACTGTCTTGGAGAACCTCAACCATCTCGGAGAACCTCAACCATCTCGCAGAACCTCAACCATCTTGGAGAATCTCAACCATCCTGGAGAACCTCAATCGTCCTGGAGAACCTCAACCATCTTGGAGAACCTCAACCGTCTTGGAGAACCTCAACCGCCCTGGAGAACCTCAACCGCCCTGGAGAAGAACCTCAACCACCTTGGAGAACCTCAACCATCTCGGAGAACCTCAACCATCTCGGAGAAACTCAACCATCTTGGAGAATCTCAACCATCTTGGAGAACCTCAACCATCTTGGAGAACCTCAACCGTCCTGGAGAACCTCAACCGCCTTGGGGAACCTCAACCGTCTTGGGGAACCTCAACCGTCTTGGAGAACCTCAACCATCTTGGAGAACCTCAGGAGTCCAAGAGGAGCCATTTTGGGACAAATTGGGCTAGAAATCGGGGGGGTTCCCCCATTTTTGGGGGGTGTTTGAGGTCATTGAGTTCCCGGCCAATCAGGGGAGAGCAAGGGGGAGAGGTCCAAGGCGCTGCCATTGGCCGAAGGAGCGGGAGGCGGGGTGAGGGCAACGGCCAATGAGGCGAGAGGTGGAGGAAGTGGGCGGTCTGGTGCCGCCTGGGTGACCCCGTTGACCCCCCAATGGGAGCCAGGCGGTCGGGTTTGCCCCTCCCCCTCCCTGATTTTGGGGGTGGGGGAGGGGAAATCTGACCGGGGGGGGCGGGGGGTGGTAAAATTGGGTCGAAACTCGCAAGTTTTGGGGCCGGGCGGTGACGGGATTGAGCGGCCGCGCGGAATGGGGTAAAAAAGGGCGTTTTGCATAAAAAAGCAGAAAGCGGTGGTTTTCGGTACGGGGGAGGGGATCTTTCTGGGGCGTGAAGAGGCAAATTGGGGGATTTTCCCCCAAAATAAGGCTTTGTTGTTTTTTTTTTAATACGTAGAAATGGCGGGTTTTGCACAGCAGGCGATTTTTGCCCAAAAGTGAAGATTTTTGGACAGAAAATCAAGATTTTTGGACAAAAAGGTCCAGATTTTTGGATAGAAAAGTCGAGATTTTGGAGGACAAAATTCAAGATTTTGGGGGGCTGAAATTCAAGATTTTTGGACAAAAAGGTCAAGATTTGGGGGGGCACAAACCTCAAGATTTGGGAGCACAGAAGTCAAGATTTTGGGCACAAAAGTCAAGATTTGGGGGGCATGAAAGTGAAGATTTTTGGAGCACAAAAATGAAGATTTTTTGGGGTGCAAAAGTCAAGATTTTTGGGTGCAAAAGTCATGATTTTGGGGGCAGAAAAGCGAAGATTTTTGAGTGCAGAAGTGAAGATTTGTGGAGCACAAAAATGAAGCTTTTTTGGGTGCAAAAGTCAAGATTTTTGGACACCAAAGTCAAGATTTTGGGGGAAAAAAGTCAAGATTTGTGAATTGCGGTTGCAGCTCTCTCCAAAAAAGGCAGGTTTGGGGCAGGCAAGGGGAGGTTTTGTGCCAAATTTCATGTTTTTCGGCAAAAATCCGCCGGTTTTCCCTTTTTGCGGAAAAAAAAGGGAGTTTGGGTTCGGCAGCAAAGGTGGAATTGGGTTTTTATTCAGCAAAGTGCCTGGTTTGGGGGAAAAAAGGGAGATTTGGGGTGCTAAAATGATGATCAAGGAGGAAAATGTATTTTTTTTTTCCCATAAAATGTGTGCGTTTGCTATAAAATGTGGGAGGTTTTGCCATAAAATACGTGGTTTTGCCATAAAATGTGTGGGTTTGCTGTAAAATGAGTATTTTTGCCATAAAAATGTGTGGGGTTTGTGATAAAATATATAGGTTTTGTGATAAAATGTGTGTTTTGGTGATAAAGTGCTGCTTTTTGTGCCGTAAAATGGGGGGGTTGCACCTAAAATGGGGTTTTTTTGCCATAAAATAAGGGGGTTTATGCCATAGAATGAGGGAGACATTTGCTAGAAAATGCGGAATTTTTGCCATAAAATTAGTTGGGGTTTTTTTTCCATAAAATGGAAGGTTTGTTCGGGTTTTTTTTTCATAAAATGTGGGTCTTTTTATCATAAACTCAAGTTCTTTCCCTTTAAATGAGGGCTTTCTTTTTGTCACAAAATAGAGGGATTTCACCCCAAAAAGAGGATTTTTTGGGCCATAAATTTGGGTGGGGTTTTGCCATAAAATGAGGGCTTTTTACCTTAAAATGAGGACGGCTTTATGATAAAATGAGGGTTTGGGGTTTTTTTTGTCATAAAATGAGGGATTTTTAAACATAAAATGAGGTTTTTTTACCACAGACTGAGGGGGGTTTGCCTTAAAATGAGGATTTAATTTTTTACCTTAAAACGATTATTTTGCCATAAAATGCTTCTTTTGCTGTGTTTATTTTTGCCATAAAATGAGGGGCTTTTCCCATAAAATGTTTTTTTGTTTTTTTCCCCCATAAAATGAAATGAGTTTTTTTTCATAAAATGAAGGTTTTTTCCATAAAATGAGATTTTTTTCCATAAAATGATTGGGTTTTCCATAAAAATGAGGGTTTTTTTACCATAACATGAGTCTTTTTTCTGTAAAGTGAGATTTTTTTACCATAAAATGAGGGTTTTTTTACCATAACGTGAGTCTTTTTTCTGTAAAATGAGATTTTTTTACCATAAAATGAGGGTTTTTTTACCATAACATGATTCTTTTTTCTGTAAAATGACATTTTTTACCATAAAATGAGTTTTTTTTTACCATAACGTGATTCTTTTTTCTGTAAAATGAGATTTTTTACCATAAAATTAGGGGTTTTTTTTACCATGAGGGTTTTTTTTTTTTCTGTGAAATGAGATTTTTTACAAGAAAATGAGAGGGTTTCTCCATAAAATGAGGGTTTTTTCCATAAATGAGCATTTATTTACCATAAAACGAGGGCTTTTTTTCCATAAAATGAGGGGTTTTTTTCATAAAATAAGCATTTATTTACATAAAATGAGGGCTTTTTTAACCAAAAAAATGATAGGTTTTTTACCATAAAATGAGGTTTTTTTCAATAAAATGAGGTGAGGTTTCCATAAGAAGAGGGTTTTTTCCTATAAAATGAGGGGGGGTGTTCCATAAAATGAGATATTTTACTATAGAAAGAGGCATTTTTACCAGAAAATGAGGGCGCTTTTTACCATCAGATAAGAGGATTTTTTTTCATAATTTTTTTTTTCCATAAAATGAGATTCTTTTTTTTCATAAGATGAGGCGGTTTTCCATAAAATAAGTTGTTGGGTTTTTTTTTTTTACCATAAATCAGGGTTTTTTTTCTGTAAAATAGATTTTTTTTTACCATAAAATGAGGGTTTTTTTCTGTAAAATGATTGTTTTTAACCATAAAATGAGGGTCTTTTATCATAAAAGGAGTTTTTTGCCCACGGAATAAGTTTTTTTTTTTTTTCATAAAATGAGGGGCGTGTGTGTGTCCATAATGAAAGAGTTATATTCCATAAAATAAGCATTTATTTACCATAAAATGAAGACTTTTTTTGCCATAAAATGAGTTTTTGTTCTGTACAATGAGATTTTTTACCATAAAATGATTTTTTCTACCATAAAATGATTTCTTTTTACCATAAAATGACAGTTTATTTACTATAAAATGAGGGCTTTTTTCACCAGAAAATGAGGGGGTTTAACCATAAAATTAGGATTTTTTCCATAAATTAAGTGTTTTTTCTATAAAATGAGACTCCTTTCCATAAAATGAGGGAGGCTTCCATAAAAATATTTTTTTTTTTTTCCCCCATAAAATGAGGTGGGTTTTTTTTTCCCCCATAAAATGAGGAAAATGTTTTTTACCATAACATGAGGGTGTTTTCTATAAAATGAGGGGGGGAAGGTGTTTACCATAAAATGAGGGGGTTTTTCCCATAAAATTAAGGGGGTTTTTTTCATAAAATGAAGTTTTTTTCCATAAAATGAATTTTTTTTCCATAAAATGAAGGGGGTTTAAACATAAAATGGGGGGCAGTGGGTGTCCATAAAATGAGGGTTTTTTTCTCCCATAAAATGAGATATTTTCCATAAAATGATTGGGTTTTCTATAAAATGAGGGTTATTTTACTATAACATGAGTCTTTTTTCTGTAAAATGAGATTTTTTTTACTATAAAATGAGGTGTTTTTTCCCATAAAATGAGGGGTTTTCCATAAAATGAGCATTTATTTACATAAAATGAGGGCTTTTTTAACCAAAAAAATGATAGGGTTTTACCATAAATTTTTTTTTTTTTTTCAATAAAATGAGGTGAGGTTTCCATAAGAAGAGGGTTTTTTTCCATAAAATGAGATTTTTTACCATAGAAAGAGGCATTTTTACCATAAAATGAGGGTACATTTCACCATAAGATAAGAGGATTTTATTATAGTTTTTTCTTTGCATAAAATGAGATTCTTTTTTCATAAGATGAGGCGGTTTTCCATAAAATATGTTGGCTTGGTTTTGGCTTTTTTTTAACCATAAAATGAGCGTTTTTTTCTGTAAAATGAATTTTTTTTTACCATAAAATGAGGTTTGTTTTTTTTTAAACCATAAAATGAGGGGCTTTTATCATAAAATGAGGGGTTCTCCCCATGGAATAAGGTTTTTTTTTTCATAAAATGAGAGGGGATGGGCGGGTGAACATAAATGAAAGAGTTATATTACATAAAATAAGCATTTATTTACGATAAAATGAGGACTTTTTTTTTTTACATAAAATGTATTTTTGTTCTGTACAATGAGATTTTTTTTTACCATAAAATGATTTCTTTTTACCGTAAAATGACAGTTTATTTAACATAAAATGAGGGGTTTTTTTTACCAGAAAATGAGGGGGTTTAACCATAAAATTAGGTTTTTTCCATAAATTAAGTGTCTTTTCTATAAAATGAGACTCTGTTCCATAAAATGAGGGAGGCTACCATAAAAAGATATATTTTTCCCCCATAAAATGAGGTAGGGGTTTTTTTTTCCATAAAATGAGGTGTTTTTCCATAAAATGAGGGATTTTTTTTTTTTTTTCCCCCAGAAAATGAGGGTTTTCTTTACCATAAAATGAGGTTTCTTTCCATAAAACAAGGGGGTGTTTTTACCATAAAATGAGGGGGTTTGACCATAAAATGAGGGGGTTTTACCATAAAATGAGGGTATTTTTACATAAATTGAGGGGGTTTACCATAAATTGAGGTGTTTTTAAGCATAACATGAGGTTTTTTTCTATAAAATAAGTTTACTTTCCATAAAATGAGGCACTTTTTTACCACAGAATAGGTACTTTCCCCATGAAATAAGGGTTGTTTCCACAAAATGCAAATTTTTTCAACCAGAAATTCAGTATTTTCGTAGCGCCAGGTGTCAGCGCAACTTTTGAGGACAACCCGGGGAATAAACGCAACAATTTTGAGCTGAAGGAGCCAAAAATATCTACTTTTCGCAGCAGGAGGCCGCTGGCAGGAAGCGGACGGGTTCGGTGGCCGAAACCAGGGGAAAAAGGGTTTTTTTAGCGCTATAGCGGGTGAAACGAAGCGAAGCGGTTGGGCAGATGCAAATAATGCTCAAATGTGGTGGCTTTGCTCTAAATCGGTGGGTTTTCTGGGGAAAAGAGACAGCTCGCCCCACCCTGCCCCCCCCCCTTCCTCCCCCCCGCCTCTGGTAGACCTGGTGGCCAGTTTGCACTGGGTAGACCTGGTGCCCAGTTACCATGGGTAGACCTGATGGCCAGTTCCCACTGGGTAGACCTGGTGGCTGGTTCCCACTGGGTAGACCTGATGGCCAGTTCCCACTGGGTAGACCTGGTGCCCAGTTGCTGTGGGTAGACCTGGTGGCCGGTTCCCACTGGCCAGACCTGGTGTCCCGTTACCATGGGTAGACCTGATGGCCAGTTCCCACTGGGTAGACCTGGTGGCTGGTTCCCACTGGGTAGACCTGGTGGCCAGTTCCCACTGGCCAGACCTGGTGTCCCGTTACCATGGGTAGACCTGATGGCCAGTTCCCACTGGCCAGACCTGGTGTCCCATTACCATGGGTAGACCTGATGGCCAGTTCCCACTGGCCAGACCTGGTGTCCCGTTACCATGGGTAGACCTGATGGCCAGTTCCCACTGGGTAGACCTGGTGCCCAGTTGCTGTGGGTAGACCTGGTGGCCAGTTCCCACTGGGTAGACCTGGTGCCCAGTTGCTGTGGGTAGACCTGGTGGCCGGTTCCCACTGGCCAGACCTGGTGTCCCGTTACCATGGGTAGACCTGATGGCCAGTTCCCACTGGGTAGACCTGGTGTCCAGTTCCTCTGGGTAGACCTGATGTCCCATTCCCACTAGGTAGACCTGCTGGCCCGTTCCTACTGGGTAGACCTGATGTCCCATTCCCACTGGGTAGACCTGGTACCCAGTTCCACTGGGTAGACCTGATGGCCGGTGTGCGCCCCCCCCCCCCCCTTCAACGCCCCCCATGGGTAGACCTGGTGGCTGCTCGCCGGTCATCACCCCCACCCCCCCCACCTCCTACACCCCCCCCCAGGGGTGTCAACGCCCCCCCGGGTGCTACCTTGAGGCCCCACGCGACACCCTTGGGATGGGACAGGAACCATCTGCCACCCGTCGCGGCGGTGAGGAGACCTCCAACCACCTGCGAGCACCCAGGCGTCGGTCTCCCCGTGCACCCCGTTATTCCCCGCCGTGCACGCGTGTATCCGTGCGACGTCCTCTCCGTGAGCGCCTGCGCCCCGTTTTCTTCGTGCGCGCGCGTACCTGCGCAACGTCCTCCCCGTGCGCGCCTGCACCCGTGCGGCGCCTCCTCCGCGCCTACACGCGCCCCGTCTTTTCCGTGCACACATGCGCCTTCGCCCGACGCCCTCTCCATGCACCCACGCGTCACCTCCGTGCAACCGTGCAACGTCCGCTCCGCGCGCGCGCGCGCACCTTGTTTTCTTCTCTGTGCGCGCGTGCGACGTCCGTGCAACGCCGTCCCCGTGCACGCGCGCGTGCCCCGTTTTCTTCTCCGTGACGTCGCCCTCTCCGTGGGCGCGCGTGCGTCCGTGCAAAGTCCCCTCCGCGCGCGCCTGCAGCCCGTCTTCCTCCCCGTGCACGCGTGCACCCGCGCATCATCTCCGCGCACACGTGCGACGTCCTCCCCCCGTGCACGCGCGCACCCCGTTTCTCCTTCCCATGCGCGACCCCCCCCCCGCCCCTCCCTCCCATTTCCTAGCCCCTCCCCCTTTGCCGGGCGCGGGGGGTTTATTGTCAGTGCAAGCAGCCAATGGGAGAGGTCGCCCCGCCCCCCCCCCCCCCCCCCAGTGTCACCTCCCCGGGGGGAACACGCCCCCCCTAGACCACACGCTGGATGACGTTCTTGTAGTCGCGGGCGGGGCCCTGCTTGAGCTGGATGACGGTGGAGAGGAGCCACTTGACCTGCAGGTGGGGGAGGGGCGTGTTCAGGGCGTGGCACCTCAGGGGACCTGGGTGTGGTCACCACCCATCCGACCATCCATCTATCTACCCAACCGTCCAACCGACCAGCCGGCCATCTAGTCGTCCATCCAGCCGTCCTACTGTCCGTCCAACCGTCTACCTGGCCATCTCCCCGTCCCACCATCCATCCATCCACCTAGTTGTCCATCCACCCGTCCATCTACCCAACCATCCAGCCAACCGTCCACCCACCTACCCAACCATCCGTCCCATCTATCCACGCGTCAATCTACCCAACCATCCGTGCCCCCGTCCATCTACCCAAACGTCCGGCCAACCGTCGTCATCCATCTCCCCATCCCACCATCCATCCGTCCACCCAACCATCCGTTCATCCATCCCGCCACCCACCCAACCATCTAGTCATCCAGCTACCCGCCCCACCATCCATCCAGTCATCCATCTACACATCCATCCGCCCAACCCTCCAGCCAACCATTGAGTTGTCCGTCTACCCAACCAACCAGCCAAACATCCACCCGACCATCCACCGACCCATCCATCCATCTATCGACCCGTCCCACCATCCATCCATCCATCTGGTCATCCAGCTACCCAACCATCTCCCCGTCCCACCATCCATCCATCCATCTGGTCATCCAGCTACTCATCCATCTACCCAACCGTCCAGCCAACCATCTAGTGGTCCATCTACTCAACCAACCAGCCAAACATCCACCCAACGAGCCAGCCATCTAATCGTCCGTCTACCCATCCCACCATCCATCCGTCCGCCCAGCCACCTAGTTGTCCACCTACCCGTCCATCTACCCAACCATCCATGCCACCATCCATCTATCTACCCAACCATCCACCCAACCATCTAGTCATCCATCTCCCCGTCCCACCATCCACCCATCCATCCAATTCTCCATCCACCCAGCCAGCCAGCCAACCATCCACCCATCTACCCAACCGTCCAGCCAACCATCTAGTGGTCCATCGACCCAACCAACCAGCCAAACGTTCAGCCAACCATCCGTCCATCTACCCAACCATCCATCTAGTCATCCATCTACCCGTCCCACCATCCATCCATCCAACTAATCGTCCATCTACACATCCATCTACCCAACCAGCCAGCCAGCCAGGCATCTGATCGTCCATCTACCCGTCCCACCATCCATCCATCCATCTAGTCATCCATCTACCCATCCCACCATCCATCCATCCACCTAGTCATCCATCTACACATCCATCTACCCAACCAACCAGCCAACCATCTAGTCATCCATCTACCCAACCAGCCAGCCAGCCAGGCATCTAATTGTCCATCTACCCGTCCCACCATCCATCCATCCATCTACACATCCATCTACCCAACCAACCAGCCAAACATCCAACCATCCATCCATCCATCCATCTACACATCCATCTACCCGTCCCACCATCCATCCATCCAACTAATCGTCCATCTACCCGTCCCACCATCCATCCATCCAACTAATCGTCCATCTACACATCCATCTACCCAACCAACCAGCCAACCATCTAGTCATCCATCTACCCAACCAGCCAGGCATCTGATCGTCCATCTACCCGTCCCACCATCCATCCATCCATCTAGTCATCCATCTACCCAACCAACCAGCCAAACATCCAACCATCCATCCAGCCACGCATCCATCTTCCCATCCCACCATCCATCCATCCGTCCAGTCGTCCATCTACACATCCATCTACCCAACCATCCATCCAACCATCCAACCACCGACCAACCAGCCGAACATCCACCCACCCGTCCATCTCGCCATCCACCCAACCATCCAGCTATCCATCCCACCATCCATCCTTCCTTCGAGTCATCCATCTACCCAACCATCTAGTTGTCCATCTACTCAACCATCCATCCATCCATCTATCCCACCATCCATCCTTTTATCCATCGATCCATCCACGCCCCCCGTCCAGCCCTGGGACCTCCGGTTCTTCTCCTCCCCCCCTCCCCCCCTCACCTTGAAGAGGGTGATGGTAGCGCTGTAGCAGACGCTGAGGAGGAAGAGGGTGATGAAGACGGCGATGGTGTCCCAGGACCCGTTGGACTTCTCGGGGTCGGCGTAGCAGAAGTCTTCGGGCAGGCTGAAATCTGGGGGGAGGAGGAGGAAGAGGGTGAGCGTCCGGCAGCTGCCCGTCCCTCTGCCCGTCCTCGGTGTCCTCCTGTCCCTCACCCCTCTGTCCTGCTGTCGACCCACGCTCCATCCACGCATCTACCCAACCGTCCGTCCGAGCGGCCAACCATCTGCGCCCGACCCCTTCTCCGCCCACGTCCTCATCCCTCAGCCCCACGGAGGACCTGGGTGGGGTGAGGTTGGGGGTGGAGGGGTGGGACGTGACCTGCAGCCTCAGGACGGGTGTCGGTCATCCGCCCCTTGAGGGCACTTATCTCTTGGGTCATCTGTCCATCCATCCATCCATCCATCCATCCATCCCATTCCATAGTTGTCCATCTGCCTGTTCTCCAACACTCCATCCATCTCCATCCATCTCCATCCACCTCCCCAACCATGTATCCAACCATCTCCAATCATCTCTATCCATCTCCATCCATCTCCACCCATCTATCCAATCTTCTCCATCCATCTCCATCCATCTCCATTCATCTCTGGCCATCTCCATCCATCTATCCAACCATCTCCATCCATCTATCCAACCATCTATCCAACCATCTCCAACCATCTCCACCCATCTATCCAGTCTTCTCTATCCATCTCCATCCATCTCTGTCCATCTCCATCCATCCAACCATCTCCAACCATCTCCATCCATCTCCACCCATCTATCCAACCATCTCCATCCATGTCCAACCATCTCCAACCACCTATCCAATCTTCTCTATCCATCTCCATCCATCTCTGTCTCCATCCATCCAACCATCTCCATCCATCTCCAACCATCTCCATCATCTCCAACCATCTCCATCCATCTCCATCATCTCCAACCATCTCCATCCCTCTATCCAACCATCTCCATCATCTCCAACCATCTCCATCCCTCTATCCAGCCATCTCCATCATCTCCATCCATCTCCAACCATCTCCATCATCTCCAACCATCTCCATCCCTCTATCCAGCCATCTCCATCATCTCCATCCATCTCCAACCATCTCCATCATCTCCAACCATCTCCATCATCTCCAACCATCTATCCAACCATCTCCATCATCTCCAACCATCTCCATCATCTCCAACCATCTATCCAACCATCTCCAACCATCTCCATCCATCTCCAACCATCTCCATCCATCTCCAACCATCTCCAACCGTCTCCATCCATCTCCATCCATCTCCATCATCTCCAACCATCTCCATCCCTCTATCCAACCATCTCCATCATCTCCAACCATCTCCAACCATCTCCCCCCACCCCTCTACCTCTCCACCTGTCCCCGTGTCTCTCCCTCCATCTCCCATGGGTGCGACTCCCCCGTGTTGCCCCCAAGGTTGGGGGGGGAATCTCCCCTTCCTCCCTGTCCATCCGTCTGTCCGGCCATCATGCATGCCGACAGCTTGTCCATCCAGCTCTTCCTCCAACCATCTGCCCACCCATCCGTCCGTCCATCCATCCATCTGTCCATCCACCCACCAACCACCCTCCTGTCCATCCAGGTGTGCATCTGCCCATCCCTCCCTCCCTCCCTCCATCCAGGTGTCCGTCCATCCGTCCATCCACCCCACCAGATATCTCTCCATCAATCCATCTGCCTGGTGTCTCCCTGTCCATCCGTCCATCCGTCCATCCATCCATCCATCCCTCCCTCTTCCTCTTGTGTCCTCATCCAGCCATGGCTGGTGTCCGTCCGTCCATCTGTCCACCCACCAGTTCGATCTAGCCAATGGTCTGATGGCTCCCAGCCCTCCATCATGTCTGGTGTCCCGCCATCTGACATCTCCCCAGCCACCCATCCACCATGTTTGATGTCCATCCATCATTTAATGTCTCTCCATCCATCCATCCATCCGTTTGATGTCCATCCATCCAATGTCTCCTCATCCATCTGTCCATCCAGCCATCCACCATGTTTGATGTCTCCTCATCCATCCAACCATCCACCATGTTTGATGTTCATCCATCCATCCATCCATCCATCATGTTTGATGTCTCCCCAACCATCCAACCATGTTTGATGTTCATCCTTCCATCCATCCATCCATCAATCCATCCATCGATCCAACCATCCAACCATGTCTGATGTCCACCCATCCATCATCTCATGTCTCCCCATCCATCCATCCACCATGTTAGATGTCCATCCTTCCATCCATCCATCCACCACCATGTTTGATGTCCATCCACCCATCCACCCACCCATCCAACCATGTGTGATGTCCATCCATCCTTCATCTAATGTCTCCTCATCCATCCATCCACCCATCCATCCACCATGTTTGATGTCCATCCTTCCATCCATCCATCCATCCATCAATCCATCCATCGATCCAACCATCCAACCATGTCTGATGTCCATCCATCCATCATCTCATGTCTCCCCATCCATCCATCCACCATGTTTGATGTCCATCCTTCCATCCATCCATCCATCCATCCATCAATCCATCCATCGATCCAACCATCCAACCATGTCTGATGTCCATCCATCCATCATCTCATGTCTCCCCATCCATCCATCCACCATGTTTGATGTCCATCCTTCCATCCACCCATCCAACCATCCAACCATGTTTGATGTCCATCCATCCATCCATCCATCCACCATGTTTGATGTCCATCCACCCATCCATCCAACCATCCAACCATGTTTGATGTCCATCCATCCATCCATCCATCAATCCATCCATCGATCCAACCATCCAACCATGTCTGATGTCCACCCATCCATCATCTCATGTCTCCCCATCCACCACGTTTGATGTCTCCCCCCCCCCCAACATTTGACTTCTCCGCCCCCGCCATGCCGATGGCTCCGCCCCCCTTCCCCCCTCCCCCGGCACTCAGAGGCAGACGCCAGCCTGACTTCTTCTCCTTTATTCACCCACCCAAGACGTGGGGGGGGTGGGGGGGGTGGGGAGAGGGTTGGGGGAGGGGCTGACCGAGGCGGGTGGGGGGAGGAGGGGCCGACGGCAGTGCCACCACCTCATTTTTTACCGGGGTTCTTGTTGATGCTACGTTGGATGAACTTCATGGGCAGCGCTTCGTGGACCACCATGCAGACGAAGGTGGTTCCCCGGTTCCACTCCTCCCTCTTGACGGCCAATCGGCTGTAGAGGAAGTAGGAGGCGTCGCCCGTCTTCTCCTTCAGGGGTTGGACGGTGTCGTAGGTGGCGGCGTCCAAGGTCTCCTGGTTCTTCTGCCACTCCACCGAGATGTCCTCGGGGTAGAAGCCTCGCACCAAACAGGTCAAGCTGAGCGTGTCCCGGTTGCCGCTCAGCTCCTCGGAGGGCGGAGCCAGCAGGTAGACGCTGGGAGCCAATCGCTTGCCTGCGGGGGGCGGGGGGAGGGGAAGGGGGTGAGCGAGGGAGGCAGGGCCGGAATGGGGCGGGGCGGGTGGGAGGAGATGGCGGGGGCGACGGAAACCGGGATCGGCGAGCGACGGGTGACGCGACGCCACCCGGGCGCGGCGCGACGCGACCTGGGCGTGACGCGATGCGACGGAGGCGCGGTGCAACGCGTCGGGGGCGTGGCGGGATGCGACGCGTGTGTGATGCAATGAAGATAGGCGTGGCGCAAGGCAAGATAGGCGTGGCACAATGCAAGATAGGCGTGGCACAACACAAGATAGACATGATGCAACCAAGATAGGCGTGGCGCAACGCAAGATAGGCGTGGCACAACGAAGATAGGCGTGGCACAACGCAAGATAGACATGATGCAACGCAAGATAGGCGTGGCGCAACGCAAGATAGGCGTGGCACAACGCAAGATAGACATGATGCAACGCAAGATAGGCGTGGCGCAACGCAAGATAGGCGTGGCACAACGCAAGATAGACATGATGCAACGCAAGATAGGTGTGGCACAATGAAGATAGGCGTGGCACAACACAAGATAGACATGATGCAACCAAGATAGGAGTGGCGCAACGCAAGATAGGCGTGGCACAACGCAAGATAGGCGTGGTACAACACAAGATAGGCGTGGCACAACACAAGATAGACATGATGCAACGCAAGATAGGCGTGGCAAAACGAAGATAGGCGTGGCACAACACAAGATAGACATGATGTAATGCAAGATAGGCGTGGCACAACGCAAGATAGGCGTGGCACAACACAAGATAGACATGATGCAACCAAGATAGGCGTGTCGCAACGCAACCTAGGCGTGACGAGCTGCCAATCAGCCCCGACGCGACTCCCTGCTCCGCCCGAGGCGAGGCGCCACGCCGCAAGGCGAGGCCAAGGAAGGCGTGGCGCGATGCAAATGAGGCACGACGCTATGCAAATGAGGCGGGGGGGGGGGGGTGGAGAGCCTTACCGGGTTTCTTGCTGATGCTCCTGCTGATGGGGGAGGGCAGCTCGGCGTGGTTGATGGTGCAGGTGAAGGTCTCGCCCCCCTCCCAGTCGTGGGTGGAGATGGGGACCTCGCTGGTGGCCGTGAAGGTGCCGTTGAACTGGGCCTTCAGCGGGTGGAGGTGGGGACGGAGGGTTCCACCCTGTTTCCGGGTCCAGCTCACCACCATCCCCTCGTCACTGGGTAAACTGGTGGCCAAGCAACGGATTTTGGGGTTTTGGGAGACGTAGAGTTCCGAGGGGGTGGGGGGAAGGATGAAGACTTGGATGCGGCTGGCGTCCGCCGGGGCACCTGGAAGGGGGAAGCGGTGGAGGTGAACGTCGGGGAGGTGCCACCAGGCCTGGAAGTAGGGTGGGGGGGAACCCCAGGGAGATGCCACCACCCAACTCAACGTGGGGTTCAACCCCGTGGAGATGCCACCAAATGAACTCAACGTGGGGTCAACCCCGTGGAGATGCCGCCACCCAACTCAATGTTGGGTCAACTCTATGGAGATGCCACCACCCAACTCAACATGGGGTGAATCCCATGGAGATGCCACCACCCAACTCAACGTGGGGTGAATGCCATGGAGATGCCACCACCCAACTCAACATGGGGTCAACCCAAGGAGATGCCACCCCCCAGCTCAAGGTCTGCTCAACCCAAGGAGATGCCACCACCCAACTCAACGTTGGGTCAACCCCATGGAGATGCCACCACCCAACTCAACGTGGGGTGAATCCCATGGAGATGCCACCACCCAACTCAACGTGGGGTGAATGCCATGGAGATGCCACCACCCAACTCAACATGGGGTCAACCCAAGGAGATGCCACCACTCAACTCAACATGGGGTGAATCCCATGGAGATGCCACCACCCAACAGCACTGGGTCAACCCCATGGAGATGCCACCACCCAACTCAACACGGACTCAAGCGAAGGAGGTACTACCACCCAACTCAACATGGGGTCAACCCCATGGAGGTGCCACCACCCAACTCAACGTGGGGTGAATCCCATGGAGATGCCACCACCCAACTCAACATGGGGTGAATCCCATGGAGATGCCACCACCCAACAGCATTGGGTCAACCCCATGGAGATGCCACCACCCAACTCAACATGGGCTCAAGTGAAGGAGGTGCCACCACCCAACTCAACATGGGGTCAACTCAAGGAGATGCCACCACCCAACTCAACACGGACTCAAGCGAAGGAGGTACTACCACCCAACTCAACATGGGGTCAAGCCCATGGAGATGCCACCACCCAACTCAACGTGGGGTCAACTCAAGGAGATGCCACCACCCAACTCAACACGGACTCAAGCGAAGGAGATGCCACCACCCAACTCAACATGGGGTCAAGCCCATGGAGATGCCACCACCCAACTCAACGTGGGGTCAACTCAAGGAGATGCCACCACCCAACTCAACACGGACTCAAGCGAAGGAGGTGCTACCACCCAACTCAACATGGGGTCAAGCCCATGGAGGTGCCACCACCCAACTCAACGTGGGGTCAACCCCAAGGAGATGCCACCACCCAACCCGACGTTGGCGGGACTCACTCAAGCACTTCTGGCCGGTGACCTCCTGCACGCTTCTCGAGCTGGGGTGGGTGACCTTGCAGGTGAAGGTCTTCTGCTGCCACTCCTCCAACGAGACGTTGAGGTGAGAGCTGGTAGAGAAGGTCCCGCCGGCGGCTTCGGGGACGACGGGGTCAGCGGAAGGGGCGGGGACGAGGCGCTCGTCGTCCACCAACCACTCCACGGTGATGGGGGCGGGGGAGAAGTGGGAGACGAGGCAGACGAGCTGGACGGAGTCGATGTCGCAGGCGTGGAAGAGGCCGACGGTGGGGGGGCGGGGCTTGGAGACTGCGGGGGGGAGGGGAGAAGGGGGCGGGGAGGTCAGCGGGCGAGGCAAGGGCGGGGCAGCGGGGGCGGGGTTGGGGGGAGGGAGACGCCGAAATGGCGACTGCGAGGGCGAAATTACGATCCTGCTGCGATCGCGACTGCAAGTTCTCCGGCTGCAATTGCAAGCTCGGTGCAGCTGCAAGCGGGATGCAACGCCAAAGCAAACGATCCGGCCGCAATTCCGACCCCGCCGCAATTCCGACCCCGCCGCAATTCCGACCCCGCTGCAGTTGCAATCGCGCTGCAATGCAAAAGCGAAAGATCCCGTTGCAGTTACGAGCCTGCTGCGATTGCAACCGCGCTGCGAACGCGGCTGCAAGTTCTCCGGCTGCAATTGCAAGCTCGGTGCCGCTGCAAGCGGGATGCAATTCCAAAAGCAAATGATCCCGCTGCAATTGTGATCCTGCTGCAATTGCGATCCCACCGCATTTGTGGTCACGCTGCAACGGCAAAGCAAAAGGGCCTGTTGCAATTACGATGCTGCTGCAATTGCAACCACGCTGCAATGTAAAAGCAAAGGATCCTGCTGCAACTACGGTCCTCCTGCAATTGCAACTGCAAGTTCTCCTGCTGCAATTGCGATCCTGCTGCATTTGCAATCATGCTTGCAATGCCAAAGCAAACGATCCTGCTGCAATTACGATCCTGCTGCAATTGCGATCCCACCGCATTTGCAATCACGCTGCAACGCCAAAGCAAAAGAGCCTGTTGCGATTATGATCCTGCTGCAGTTGCAGCCGCGCTGCAATCGCAGCTGCAAGTTCTCCGGCTGCAATTCCAAGCTCGGTGCAGCTGCAAGCAGGATGCAATGCAAAAGCAAATGATCCCGCTGCAATTACAATGCTGTTGCAATTACGATCCCATTGTAATTCCGATCCTGCTGCAGTTATGATCTTGTTGCAATTCCGACCCCATTGCAATTCCAACCCCATTGCAATTCCGACCCCATTGCAATTCCGACCCCGTTGCAATTACAATCCCGTTGCAATTGCGACCCTGTTGCAATTCCGACCCCGTTGCAATTACAATCCTGCTGCAATTCCGACCCTGTTGCAATTCCGACCCTGTTGCAATTACAATCCCGTTGCAATTGCGACCCTGTTGCAATTCCGACCCTGTTGCAATTCCGACCCTGTTGCAATTACAATCCTGTTGCAATTACAACCCTGCTGCAATTCCATCCCGTTGCAATTCCGACCCTGTTGCAATTGTGACCCCGTTGCAATTCCGACCTCGTTGCAATTCCGACCCTGTTGCAATTGCGACCCCGTTGCAATTCTGACCCCGTCGCAATTCCGACCCTGTTGCAATTCCGACCCTGTTGCAATTACAATGCCGTTGCAATTGCGACCCTGTTGCAATTCCAACCCTGTTGCAATTACAATCCCGTTGCAATTACAACCCTGCTGCAATTCCGCCCCCGTTGCAATTCCGACCCTGTTGCAATTGCGACCCCGTTGCAATTCTGACCCCGTCGCAATTCCGACCCCGTCGCAATTCCGCCCCCGTTGCAATTCCGACCCTGTCGCAATTACAACCCTGCCGCAATTCCGACCCCGTCGCAATTCCGACCCCGTCGCAATTCCGCCCCCGTCGCAATTCCGCCCCCGCCGCGATCGCGCCCCCTCCGCCCCGTACCTTGGACGTCGGTGGTCTTCCTGAAGCCGGAGGCCGGGTGCTCCACGGTGCACTGGAGGCGTCCGGGTTCCCCGCCGGTGAGGCGGAGCTGACTCCCCAGCGTGTACGTCCCCGAGGGCCGGCGGGAGGCGGGGAAAGTCCGGCTGACGGCGGGCGACGTCCCGCTGTCCCACGTCACTTTCACCGGTTCGGGAAAATACCCGTCCACCAAACACGCCACCACCACGGCGGAGGAGACGCCGCCCGAACAGGCCACCAAGGGGAAGACGGTGGGGACGGTCACCGAGACTGGGGGGGAAAAAGGGGGGTGGGTTTTTTGGGTGGGGGGCACCCGGCTGCAGCCATGTGCACCCCAAGGGACCTCCGTGCACCCAAATTGCACCCCAAGAGCACCCCAAGGGCACCCTAAGGGCACCCCAAGGCACCCCAAGAGAACCCCAAGGCACCCTAAGGGCACCCCAAGAGCACCCATGTGCACCCCAAGGGACCTCCGTGTACCCAGATTGCACCCCAAGAGCACCCTAAGGGCACCCCAAGGCACCCCAAGAGCACCCCAAGGCACCCTAAGGGCACCCCAAGGGACCTCCGTGCACCCAGATTGCACCCCAAGAGCACCCCAAGGGCACCCCAAGGGCACCCCAAGGGCACCCCAAGAACACCCTAAGGGCACCCCAAGGGACCTCCATGCACCCAAATTGCACCCCAAGAGCACCCTAAGAGCATCCCAAGGACACCCCAAGAGCACCCATGTGCACCCCAAGGGACCTCCGTGCACCCAGATTGCACCCCAAGAGCACCCTAAGGGCACCCCAAGAACACCCTAAGGGCACCCCAAGAGACCTCCGTGCACCCAAATTGCACCCCAAGAGCACCCCAAGGGCACCCTAAGGGCACCCCAAGAGCACCCTAAGGGCACCCCAAGGGACCTCCATGCACCCAAATTGCACCCCAAGAGCACCCCAAGGGCACCCCAAGGGCACCCCAAGGGCACCCCAAGAACACCCTAAGGGCACCCCAAGGGACCTCCATGCACCCAAATTGCACCCCAACAGCACCCCAAGGCACCCTAAGGGCACCCCAAGAGCACCCATGTGCACCCCAAGGGACCTCCGTGCACCCAGATTGCACCCCAAGAGCACCCTAAGGGCACCCCAAGAACACCCTAAGGGCACCCCAAGGGACCTCCGTGCACCCAAATTGCACCCCAAGAGCACCCCAAGGGCACCCTAAGGGCACCCCAAGAGCACCCTAAGGGCACCCCAAGGCACCCCAAGGGACCTCCGTGCACCCAGATTGCACCCCAAGAGCACCCCAAGGGCACCCCAAGGCACCCTAAGGGCACCCCAAGAACACCCTAAGGGCACCCCAAGGGACCTCCATGCACCCAAATTGCACCCCAAGAGCACCCTAAGAGCATCCCAAGGACACCCCAAGAGCACCCATGTGCACCCCAAGGGACCTCCGTGCACCCAGATTGCACCCCAAGAGCACCCTAAGGGCACCCCAAGAACACCCTAAGGGCACCCCAAGGGACCTCCGTGCACCCAAATTGCACCCCAAGAGCACCCCAAGGGCACCCTAAGGGCACCCCAAGAGCACCCTAAGGGCACCCCAAGGCACCCCAAGGGACCTCCATGCACCCAAATTGCACCCCAAGAGCACCCCAAGGGCACCCCAAGGGCACCCCAAGGGCACCCCAAGAACACCCTAAGGGCACCCCAAGGGACCTCCATGCACCCAAATTGCACCCCAACAGCACCCCAAGGCACCCTAAGGGCACCCCAAGAGCACCCATGTGCACCCCAAGGGACCTCCGTGCACCCAGATTGCACCCCAAGAGCACCCTAAGGGCACCCCAAGAACACCCTAAGGGCACCCCAAGGGACCTCCGTGCACCCAAATTGCACCCCAAGAGCACCCCAAGGGCACCCTAAGGGCACCCCAAGAGCACCCTAAGGGCACCCCAAGGCACCCCAAGGGACCTCCATGCACCCAAATTGCACCCCAAGAGCACCCCAAGGGCACCCCAAGGCACCCTAAGGACACCCCAAGAACACCCTAAGGGCACCCCAAGGGACCTCCATGCACCCAAATTGCACCCCAACAGCACCCCAAGGCACCCTAAGGGCACCCCAAGAGCACCCATGTGCACCCCAAGGGACCTCCGTGTACCCAGATTGCACCCCAAGAGCACCCTAAGGGCACCCCAAGGCACCCCAAGAGCACCCCAAGAACACCCTAAGGGCACCCCAAGGGACCTCCATGCACCCAAATTGCACCCCAAGAGCACCCTAGGAGCATCCCAAGGACACCCCAAGAGCACCCATGTGCACCCCAGGGGACCTCCGTGCACCCAGATTGCACCCCAAGACACCCACCTGCACCCCAAGGGCACCCATGTGCACCCCAAGACATCTCCCTGCACCCAAATTGCACCCCAAGGGACCCACCTGCACCCTCAGGGCACCCCAAGAGCACCCCAAGACACCTCTCTGCACCCAAATTGCACCCCAAGAAACCCACCTGCACCCCAAGAGCACCCCAAGACACCTACCTGCACCCTAAGAGCACCCTATTTGCACCCCAGGGCTCCTCTCTGCACCCTAAGTGCACCCTAAGAGCACCTCGATGCCCCTGGCTGCACCCCAAAAGCACCCAGCTGCACCCCAAGAGCACCCCAGGGTGGTGATTTGCACCCCAAGGGACCTCCCTGCACCCCAAAAGCACCCAGCTGCACCCCAAGGCACCCCAAGAGCACCCCAAGGGACCTCTTGGCACCCTAATGGCACCCCAAGAGCACCCCAGGGTGCCTAATTGCACCCCAAAGGACCTCCCTGCACCCTAATTGCACCCCAAGAGCACCCCAGGGTGCTGCTGTGCCGCCCCACAGCACCGCTCTGCACCCTACTGCAACCCCTGCCCCATAGCGTCCCCTGCCCCATAGGGACCTCCCGCCCCATAGAAACGCCTATCCTATAGGAGACCCTGCCCCATAGGGACCCCTGCCCCATAGAACCCCATGCTACAGCTTAGCTGAGCCCTGCCCCATAGGGACCCCTGCCCTATAGCGACCCCTGCTCCATAGGGACCTCCTGCCCCATAGGGACCCCATACTACAGTTTAGCTGCCCCATAGGGACCCCCTGCCCTATAGGGTCCCCTGCCCCATAGGGACCCCATACTACAGCTTAGCTGACCCATAGGGACCCCCTGCCCTATAGGAGACCCTGCCCCATAGGGACCCCTGCCCCATAGAAACCCATACTACAGCTTAGCTGAGCCCTGCCCCATAGGAACCCCTGCCCCATAGGATCCCCTGCCCCATAGGGACCTCCTGCCCCATAGGGAACCCATACTACAGCTTAGCTGAGCCCTGCCCCATAGGGACCCCTGCCCTATAGGACCCCCTGCCCTATAGGGACCTCCTGCCCCATAGAACCCCATACTACAGCTTAGCTGAGCCCTGCCCCATAGGGACCCCTGCCCTATAGGACCCCCTGCCCTATAGGGACCCCATACTACAGCTTAGCTGACCCATAGGGACACCCTGCCCTATAGGGACCCCTGCCCCATAGAACCCCATACTACAGCTTAGCTGACCCATAGGGACACCCTGCCCTATAGGGACCCCTGCCCCATAGAACCCCATACTACAGCTTAGCTGACCCCTGCCCCATAGGGACCTCCTGCCCCATAGGACCCCCTGCCCCATAGGGACCCCTGCCCCATAGGGTCCCCTGCTCCATAGGGACCCCATACTACAGTTTAGCTGCCCCATAGGGACCCCCTGCCCTATAGGGACCCCTGCCCCATAGGACCCCCTGCCCTATAGGGACCCCATACTCCATCTTAGCTCCTCCTGCCCTATAGGAACGCCCTGCCCTATAGGGACCCCTGCCTCATAGACACTGCTGCCCCATAGAACCCCATACTACAGCTTAGCTGACCCCTGCCCCATAGGACCCCCTGCCCTATAGGGACCCCTGCCCCATCGGAACCCCTGCCCTATAGGACCCTCTGCCCCATAGGGACCCCATACTACAGTTTAGCTGCCCCATAGGGACCCCCTGCCCTATAGGGACCCCATATTACAGCTTAGCTGACCCATAGGACCCCCTACCCTATAGGGACCCCATACTCCATCTTAGCTCCTCCTGCCCTATAGGTACCCCCGCCCCATAGAACCCCATACTACAGCTTAGCTGACCCCTGCCCCATAGGACCCCCTGCCCTATAGGGACCCCTGCCCCATAGGGTCCCCTGCCCCATAGGGACCCCCTAATCCAGTCTTGCTACCCCCTACCCTATAGGGACCCCTGCCCCATAGGGACCCCCTGCCCCATAGGGACCCCGTACTCCAGCTTAGCTCCTCCTGCCCTATAGGAACGCCCTGCCCCATAGGGACCCTTGCCCCATAGAACCTCATACTACAGCCTAGCTGCCCCCTGCCCCATAGGGAGCCCCTGCCCCATAAGTTGCCCCTTGCTCCTTCCTAGCTGCCCCTTGCCCCATAGACCCTCCCCCGTTATCTATAGGGTAGTTACCCCCTACCCCATAGCAATTCCCTGCCCCATAGATCCCCCCCCCCCCCGCTCCATAGGGACTCACATTCCATCTCTGCCCCATAGAAGCCCTCTGCCCCATAGAGACCTCCCTGCCCCATAGATCCCCCCTATCCCATAGGGACCCCATAGTCCACTTCTGCTCCATAGGTCTCTGCCCCATAATTCCCCCCCTGCCCCATAGGGGCCTCATATTCCACCTCTGCCCCATAGAAGCCCTCTGCCCCATAGAGACATCCCTGCCCCATAGAGACCTCCCTGCCCCATAGATCCCCCCTATCCCATAGGGACCTCATAGTCCATCTCTGCCCCATAGGACCCCCTGCCCCATAAGGTCCCCCCAACCCCTGCCCCATAGGGCTCCCCCTTGCCCCACAGGGACTCCCCCCGCCCCATAGGGACGCCCCCCACCCCATAGGGACCCCCCCACACCTCCCAGCCCCACAGAAAAGGTGTCCGGCCCTACCGGCGTGGCTTGCGGCTCCAGACCCTCTGCCCCACGGCGAGCTCTCTCCTGCCCCATAGCCACGGCGTGGAGCCCTTGCTCCTCTGCCCCACGGCTCTCTGGGAAATGATGCAATGGGGCCCCTCCCCTCCCCCCCCCCCCCCACACTTCCCCTTTCCCACCCAGGTTGGTCCCAGGGGAGCACCCAGCACCCACTGCGGGGCCTTGGCAGCCCCATTGCGCCCCATAGCACCCTAAAACACCCTGCACCCCATAGCACCCCATAGCACCCCATTGCGCCCCATAGCACCCCATAGCACCCTATCAAGCCCCATAGTGCCCCATAGCACCCCATAGCACCTTACAGCACCCCATAGCACCCCATTGCGCCCCATAGCACCCTAAAACACCCTGCACCCCATAGCACCCCATAGCACCCTATCAATCCCCATAGTGCCCCATAGCACCTTACAGCACCCCATAGCACCCCATTGCGCCCCATAGCACCCCATAGCACTATCAAGCCCCATAGTGCCCCATAGCACTCCATAGCACCCTATTGTGCCCCATAGCACCCTATCATGCCCCATAGCGCCCCATAGCAACCTAAACCACCCTGCACCCCATACCTATTGTGCCCCATAGCGCCCCATAGCACCCTAAAACACCCTGCACCCCATAGCACCCCATAGCACCCCATTGCGCCCCATAGCACCCTAAAACACCCTGCGCCCCATAGCACCCCATAGCACCCTATCAATCCCCATAGTGCCCCATAGCACCTTACAGCACCCCATAGCACCCCATTGCGCCCCATAGCACCCCATAGCACTATCAAGCCCCATAGTGCCCCATAGCACCCCATAGCACCCTATTGTGCCCCATAGCACCCTATCATGCCCCATAGCGCCCCATAGCAACCTAAACCACCCTGCACCCCATACCTATTGTGCCCCATAGCGCCCCATAGCACCCTAAAACACCCTGCACCCCATACCTATTGTGCCCCATAGCACCCTATCAAGCCCCATATTGTCCCATAGCACCCCATAGCACCCCATAGCACCCCATAGCACCCTATCGTGCCCCATAGTGCCCCATAGCACCCCATTTTGCCCCATAGCACCGTAAAGCACCCCATTACACCTCATTGCACCCTGCACCCCCATAGCACCCTATCAAATCCCATTGTGCCCCATAGCACCCTATCGCACCCCATAGCACCCTAATGTGCCCCATAGCACCCTATCAAGCCCCATAGTGTCCCATAGCACCCCATAGCACCTTACAGCACCCCATAGCACCCCATAGCACCCCATTGCGCCCTATCAAGCCCCATAGCACCCTATCAAGCCCCATAGTGCCCCATAGCACCCCATAGCACCCCATAGCACCTTAAAGCACCCCATTACACCCCATTGCACCCTACACCCCCATAGCACCCTATTGTGCCCCATAGCACCCTATCAAGCCCCATAGCGCCCCATAGTGCCCCATAGCACCCCATAGCACCTTGAAGCACCCCATAGCACCCCATTGCACCCTGATCCCCATAGCACCCTATCGCACCCCATAGCACCCTATTGTGCCCCATAGCACCCCATTACACCCCGTATCACCCAGCACCCCATAGCACCCTCTGCCCCATAGTACCCCATTGTGCCCCATAGCGCCCTATCATGCCCCGTAGCACCCCACTGTGCCCAATTGTGCCCCATAGCACCCTACCGTGCCCCATAGCACCGTTTTGTGCCCCATAGCACCCTACCGTGCCGTCACGCCTCATAGCACCCCATTGTGCCCTATAGCACGCTAAAGCACCCTATCGCGCCCCATAGCACCCTACTGTGCCCCATAGCACCCAATCGCACCCTATAGCACCCTATCATACCCCATAGCACCCCATTGCACGCCATAGCACCCAATCGCACCCCATAGCACCCTATAGAATCCTATCATGCCCCATACCACCCCATTGTGCCCCACAGCACCCTACTGTGCCCCATAGCATCCTATCATGCCTTATAGTGCCCCATAGCACCCCATAGCACCCATTATGTCCCATAGCACCCTTTGTGTCCCATAGCACCCCACTGTGCCCCATAGCACCCTACTGTGCCCCATAGCGCCTTATCATGCCCCATAGCACCCTATTGCACCCTATCGTTCTCCATAGCACCTCACTGTGCCCCATAGCACCCCATAGCACCCCACTGTGCCCCATAGTACCCCATTGTGCCCCATAGCGCCCTATCATGCCCCGTAGCACCCCATAGCACCCTATAGCACTCTACCGTGCCCCATAGCACTCCATCATGCCCCATAGCACCCTATTGCGCCTCATAGCACCCCATAGCACCCCATAGCACTCTACCGTGCCCCATACCACCCCATTGTGCCCCATAGCACTCCATCATGCTCCATAGCAACCTACTGCGCCCCATAGCACCCTACCGTGCCCCATAGCACCCTATTGCACCCCCTAGCACCCTACTGTGCCCCATAGCACCCTATCATGCCCCATTGTGCCCCATAGCGCCCTACTGTGCCCCATAGCAACCTATCGTGCCCCATTGTGCCCCATAGCGCCCTACTGTGCCCCATAGCACCCTATCATGCCCCATTGTGCCCCATAGCGCCCTACTGTGCCCCATAGCACCCTATCGCGCCCCATTGTGCCCCATAGCACCCTACTGTGCCCCATAGCACCCAATCGCACCCTATAGCACCCTATCATGCCCCATAGCACCCTATAGAATCCTATCATGCCCCATACCACCCCATTGTGCCCCACAACACCCTACTGTGCCCCATAGCACCCTATCGCGCCCCATAGCACCCTACTGTGCCCCATAGCATCCTATCATGCCCTATAGTGCCCCATAGCACCCCGTAGCACCCATCATGCCCCATAGCACCCTTTGTGTCCCATAGCTCCCCACTGTGCCCCATAGCACCCTACTATGCCCCATAGCGCCTTATCATGCCCCATAGCACCCTATTGCACCCTATCGTTCTCCATAGCACCTCACTGTGCCCCATAGCACCCCATAGCACCCCATAGCACCCCACTGTGCCCCATAGTACCCCATTGTGCCCTATAGCGCCCTATCATGCCCCGTAGCACCCCATAGCACCCTATAGCACTCTACCGTGCGCCATAGCACTCCATCATGCCCCATAGCATCCTATTGCGCCTCATAGCACCCCATAGCACCCCATAGCACTCTACCGTGCCCCATACCACCCCATTGTGCCCCATAGCACTCCATCATGCCCCATAGCACCCTACTGCGCCCCATAGCACCCTACCGTGCCCCATAGCACCCTATTGTGCCCCATTGTGCCCCATAGCGCCCTACTGTGCCCCATAGCACCCTATTGTGCCCCATTGTGCCCCATAGCACCCTACTGTGCCCCATAGCACCCTATCGCGCCCCATTGTGCCCCATAGCACCCTACTGTGCCTCATAGCACCCTATTGCGCCCCATAGCACCCTACTGTGCCCCATAGCACCCTATCGTGCCCCATTGCGCCCCATAGCACCCTATCGTGCCCCATAGCACCCTACCGTGCCCCATAGCACCCTATTGCACCCCATAGCGCCCTACTGTGCCCCATAGCACCCTAGCATGCCCCATTGTGCCCCATAGCGCCCTACTGTGCCCCATAGCACTATTGTGCCCCATTGTGCCCCATAGCGCCCTACTGTGCCCCATAGCACCCTATCGCGCCCCATTGTGCCCCATAGCACCCTACTGTGCCCCATAGCACCCTATTGCGCCCCATTGTGCCCCATAGCACCCTACCGTGCCCCATAGCACCCTATCGTGCCCCATTGCGCCCCATAGCACCCTATCGTGCCCCATAGCACCCTACCGTGCCCCATAGCACCCTATTGCACCCCATAGCGCCCTACTGTGCCCCATAGCACCCTAGCGTGCCCCATTGTGCCCCATAGCGCCCTACTGTGCCCCATAGCACTATTGTGCCCCATTGTGCCCCATAGCGCCCTACTGTGCCCCATAGCACCCTATCGCGCCCCATTGTGCCCCATAGCACCCTACTGTGCCCCATAGCACCCTATTGCGCCCCATTGTGCCCCATAGCACCCTACTGTGCCTCATAGCACCCTATTGTGCCCCATAGCACCCTACTGTGCCCCATAGCACCCTATCGTGCCCCATTGCGCCTCATAGCACCCTATCGTGCCCCATAGCACCCTACCGTGCCCCATAGCACCCTATTGCACCCCATAGCGCCCTACTGTGCCCCATAGCACCCTAGCATGCCCCATTTTGCCCCATAGCGCCCTACTGTGCCCCATAGCACTATTGTGCCCCATTGTGCCCCATAGCGCCCTACTGTGCCCCATAGCACCCTATTGCGCCCCATTGTGCCCCATAGCACCCTACTGTGCCTCATAGCACCCCATTGCGCCCCATAGCACCCTATCGTGCCCCATAGCACCCTACCGTGCCCCATAGCACCCTATCGTGCCCCATTGCGCCCCATAGCACCCTATCGTGCCCCATAGCACCCTACCGTGCCCCATAGCACCCTATCGTGCCCCATAGCACCCCATTGCGCCCCATAGCACCCTACCGTGCCCCATAGCGCCCCAAATCCCGCCCCCCTCCGCAGAACAAAGACCGACTGCCCGGGGCGGGGCGGGGGTGTTCAAGGCCGACGGGTTTATTGAGGGGGGTGAGGGGTGGGCGGGGACACGCCCCCCCCCCCCCCTCAGCCCCATTTTTGGGGTGAAAAAAGGGGGATTTGGGGAAGCTCCGCCCTAAACCGCCTCCTTAAGGACGTCCCGGTAGGCGGAGCCAGACGTTTGTTTGAGGTGAAGGACGGTGGAGAAAAGCCACTTGACCTGGGAGAGGGGGAGTGGGCGGGGCAAAAGAAAGGGGGCGGGTCAAAGTAGGGTTGTTGTCCCCAAGGGCCCCGCCCAAGGTCACGGCCCCGCCCGAGGTCATGACCTCGCGGCTCACCTTGAAGAGGGTGACGGTGGCGCTGTAGCAGACGCTGAGGAGGAAGAGGGTGACGAAGACGGCGACGGTTGCCCAAAGACCGTCCAGGTCCTTGTCGGCGTCTTCCGAGCAAATCTCGGCCGAGGCGTCGGCTCCTGTTGAGGAGACGAAGGGGGCGGAGTTAAGGGAGGGGGTGGGGAGGGCTCCGCCTTCTTTTGAGGGTCATTTCTGGGGGCGCTGGGGATTGGCTGGTTGTCTTGCCCTGAGGTGTCCAGCCAGCTCGGTGGACTTCAACCAAACATCCAACCGTCCAACCAACCAACCACCCAACGATCCAACCAACCAACCAACGATCCAACCAACCAACCATCCAACCAACCAACCACCCAACGATCCAACCACCCAACGATCCAACCAACCACCCAACGATCCAACCAACCAACCATCCAACCACCCAACAATCCAACCAACCAACCAACCAACCACCCAACGATCCAACCAACCAACTATCCAACCACCCAACGATCCAACCAACCAACCATCCAACCAACCAACCAACCAACCACCCAACGATCCAACCAACCAACCAACCAACCACCCAACGATCCAACCAACCAACTATCCAACCACCCAACGATCCAACCAACCAACCATCCAACCAACCAACCAACCATACATCCAACCAACCACCCACCCAACGATCCAACCAACCAACCATCCAACCAACCAACGATCCAACCACCCACCCAACGATCCAACCAACCAACGATCCAACCAACCACCCAACGATCCAACCACCCAACGATCCAACCACCCAACGATCCAACCAACCAACCATCCAACCAACCAACCATCCAACCACCCAACGATCCAACCAACCACCCAACCACTTTTCCAACCAACCATCCAACAATCCAACGAACCATCCAACCAACCATCCAACCATCCATCCAACCACCCAACCACCAAACGATCCAACCAACCATCCAACGATCCCACCAACCACCCAACCACCCTTCCAACCAACCACCCAACGATACAACCAACCAATCATCGAACGACCCACCCATTCAACCATCTAACCAACCACCCAACCATCCATCCAACCAACCAACCAACCAACCAGCTGCCTGAGTGTCAAACCAACCAACCAACCAACCGACTGAGCATCCAACCAACCAACCAACCAACCCATTAACCGACCATCCAACCAACCGACCCGCCCATTAACCAGCCGACCATCCATCCAACCACTCCGTTAACCAATCCAGCAGCCGGCCAGCCAGGCCACCCGCCCACCCACCACTCAGCCACCTCCCGGACATCTCCTCCTCCATCGCCGGCCGACCGACCGATCGACCAACCACCCAACCAACCAGCCAACCAACCAACGACCCAGCAAACCAACCAGCCAACCAACCACCCAACCAACCGGCCAACCACCCAACCAACCAACTATCCAACCATCCAACCACCCACCAACCACCCAACCAAACTTCCAACCACCCAACCGACCATCCAACCAATAATCCAACCAACCGACCATCCAACCAACCACCCAACCAACCATCGAACCACCCAACCAACCAACCAACCATCCAACCAACCAACCAACCATCCAACCAACCAACCACCCAACCAACCAACGACCCAACAAACCAACCAACCAACCAACCACCCAACCACCCAACCAAACTTCCAACCACCCAACCGACCATCCAACCAATAATCCAACCAACCGACCATCCAACCAACCACCCAACCAACCATCGAACCACCCAACCAACCAACCAACCATCCAACCACCCAACCAACCATCCAACCAACCAACCACCCAACCAACCAACGACCCAACAAACCAACCAACCAACCAACCACCCAACCACCCAACCAAACTTCCAACCACCCAACCGACCATCCAACCAATAATCCAACCAACCGACCATCCAACCAACCACCCAACCAACCATCCAACCACCCAACCAACCAACCAACCAACCATCCAACCAACCAACCACCCAACCAACCAACGACCCAACAAACCAACCAACCAACCAACCACCCAACCAACCATCGAACCACCCAACCAACCAACCAACCATCCAACCAACCACCCACCCAACCAACCAACGACCCAACAAACCAACCAACCAACCAACCACCCAACCAAACTTCCAACCACCCAACCGACCATCCAACCAATAATCCAACCAACCGACCATCCAACCACCCAACCAACCTTCCAACCAACCTTCCAACCACCCAACCAACCTTCCAACCAATAATCCAACCAACCGACCATCCAACCAACCACCCAACCAACCTTCCAACCACCCACCAACCATCCAACCAAAGTTCCAACCACCCAACCGACCTTCCAACCATCCAACCAACCTTCCAACCATCCAACCAACCTTCCAGCCCTTCCAACCAACCAACCAACCATCCAACCAACCATCCAACCACCCAACCAACCTTCCAACCACCCACCAACCATCCAACCAAAGTTCCAACCATCCAACCGACCTTCCAACCATCCAACCAACCTTCCAACCAATAATCCAACCAACCGACCATCCAACCAACCACCCAACCAACCTTCCAACCACCCACCAACCATCCAACCAAAGTTCCAACCACCCAACCGACCTTCCAACCATCCAACCAACCATCCAACCACCCAACCAACCTTCCAACCAATAATCCAACCAACCGACCATCCAACCAACAACCCAACCAACCTTCCAACCACCCACCAACCATCCAACCAACCTTCCAACCATCCAACCAAACTTCCAGCCCTTCCAACCAACCAACCGACCATCCAACCAACAACCCAACCAACCTTCCAACCACCCACCAACCATCCAACCAAAGTTCCAACCATCCAACCAACCTTCCAACCATCCAACCAACCTTCCAACCATCCAACCAAACTTCCAGCCCTTCCAACCAACCAACCGACCATCCAACCAACCACCCAACCAACCATCCAACCATCCAACCAACCAACCATCCAACCAACCAACCACCCAACCATCCATCCAACCATCCA
Source organism: Astur gentilis (assembly GCF_929443795.1). Classification (NCBI taxonomy): domain Eukaryota; kingdom Metazoa; phylum Chordata; class Aves; order Accipitriformes; family Accipitridae; genus Astur; species Astur gentilis. Next base: position 35,284 of record NW_026060798.1, read on the forward strand.
ACCACTCGACCACCCGTCCATCCAATCACCGATCACTCCACCATCCACCTTCCACTCAACCACCTCCCTGACCTCTCCTCCTCTGCCCCTCCCACCAGGCCCCACCCTCACCCCACCCCAAGGCGTGGCGGCACCACCAGCAACCCCCACCTGGGGTGGGCGGGGCAGAGAGGGAGGGGCGGTTTCAACCTCCAAAACCCCACCCAGGGGTTGGAGGACAGGTGAGACACCGCCCACGCCCCCTCTGGAGAAGAGGACACCATTGGCCCCATGGAAGGGTTGGGAGATGCTCCAATGAGATAGCCGGTTGGCTGGGCGACCCTTTGACCACACCCCTTGGCCGACTCTTCAACCGCGGTTGGGCGTGGCCTTGGCCCCATCTCCAACATCTCCAACCCCTTCCACGTTGCAACCGTGCTCCTCGGTGGGACTCCAAGCCCCACCTTCTCCAATCGGCGTCAACCTTTTTCCTTCTTGTCCCGCCCGCTTCCTCTCCCCACCTCCGCCTTGACCCAACCCCCTTCCCACCGTCACCAAAAGACACCACGCCGCGGAGACCTTGGCGGTGCTAGACGAGACCGGTTGGCTTTATTTCGAGCTCGGCAAACTCCTCGGCCACAAAGGTCATCTCCAAAGCGTTGGGGCGGGTGGATGAAGATGTGGGGGCTCTCCCCTCCCCCCACCCCCTTAATTACCGGGACTTTTCGAGATCTGCCGTTGGGTGAACCTCATGGGCAACCCTTCGTGAACCACCATGCAGGTGTAGATGTCGCCGCCCAACCAACTGGCTTTGGGGATCATCATCTTGCTGTAGATGAAGAAGGTGCTCTCCTTCGGCCCGTCCTTCAGCGGCGGCGTGGTGACGTAATGGTCTTCGCCGACGTTCTCGTGGTTCTTCAACCATTGGATCTGGACGTTATCCGGATGGAAACCGTAAACCATGCAAGTGAGGGTGACTTTGGCTTGAGTCATCTCCTCGGCGTGAGGCGCGAGGACGAAGATGAGAGGCGGGGAGACCTTGCCTACGAGAAGAAGACGGTCGGCGTTGGCCAAAATAGAAGGGTTTGGTGGGTTTTGGGGTTTTTTTTCGGTTGGGGGGGGGCGTGGTTTGGAGGAGAAGACACTCACCTGCCCGTCTGGAGATGCTCTTGTTGAGCGGCAACTGGAGTTCGTCGTGTTTCACCATGCAGGTGAAGCGTTCGCCGGCTTCCCAGTCTTGGGTGGAGATGGTCAAGGTGCTGGTGGCCGTGTAGGTGCCGTTAAATTGTTCTTGGAGATCCAAAAAATCGGGGCTGAGGACACCCGGTTTCTCCTTGATCCAGAAAAGTTGGAAACCGGAATCGCTCGGCAAGTTGGTGGCCAAACAACGGACTTTGGGGTTACGGGTGATGTAGAGGTCGGCCACGTTGGGTGGGAGGACGTAGAGGACGATGTTGCTGACGTTGGGGGGCTCCAGGCCTGCGGGTGGGAGTGGGGGAGGTGAGGAGGGGGGAGGGGCGGTGGCGGCCCCTTCCTCCTGCCCAGTGCTCCTGGGTGGGGGTTACTGGTGATACTGGGGGAAGCTCGTTGCGGTCACGGGACCTCCCGGAAGGCACCGCGGGCGTCAACTATCCCGTACGGGCGTCATCGGTGGAAGCCGTCACGGTCATGTGAGCTTCTCCACCGGTGAGAGCCGCCATCGGCCGTGGGACCTTCTCCACCGGCGCCACCCACCACGACCACGCGACCTTCTCTACCGGTGACATTCACCACGGCCATGTGACCTTCTCCACCGGTGCCACCGTGACCACATGATTTTCTCCACCGGTGCCACCGTGACCACGCAACCTTCTCCACCGGTGACAGTCACCACCACCATGCCACCTTCTCCACCGGTGCCACCACGACCACACAATCTTCTCCACCGGTGCCACCATGACCACTCAACCTCCTCCACCGGTGCCACCACGACCACTCAACCTTCTCCACTGGTGCCACCACGATCATGTGACATTCTCCACCGGTGCCACCACGACCACACAACCTTCTCCACCGGTGCCACCACGACCACGCGACCTTCTCCACCGGTGCCACCATGACCACACAATCTTCTCCACCGGTGCCACCATGACCACTCAACCTCCTCCACCGGTGCCACCATGACCACTCAACCTTCTCCACCGGTGCCACCACGATCATGTGACATTCTCCACCGGTGCCACCACGACCACACAATCTTCACCGGTGGCACCATGACCACTCAACCTCCTCCACCGGTGCCACCATGACCATGTGACATTCTCCATCGGTGCCACCACAACCACACAATCTTCTCCACCGGTGCCACCATGACCACTCAACCTCCTCCACCGGTGCCACCACGATCATGTGACATTCTCCACCGGTGCCACCACGACCACACAATCTTCTCCAGCGGTGCCACCACGACCACGCAACCTTCTCCACCGGTGCCACCACGACCACACAATCTTCTCTACCGGTGCCACCATGACCACTCAACCTTCTCCACCGGTGCCACCACGACCATGTGACATTCTCCACCGGTGCCACCACGACCACACAACCTTCTCCACCGGTGCCACCACGACCATGTGACATTGTCCACTGGTGCCACCACGACCACTCAACCTCCTCCACCGGTGCCACCACGACCACTCAACCTTCTCCACCGGTGCCACCACGCCCACGCGACCTTCTCCACCGACGCCACCCACCACGCCCGCGCGACCTTCTCCACCGGCGCCACCTCCCCGCCCCGGCGTCCCCGCGCCACACCCACGTCCTCACCTGAGCAGGCCCGGGCGTGGTCCTGGACGGTGGTGCCGGAGGCGGGATGTCTGACGCGGCACGTGTAGGTCTTCCCTTCCAACCACTCGGTGTGGCTGACGTTGGTACGGCTGGTGGTGGAGTAGGTGGCGGCACCTTCTTCTCGCCGCGGCGACGTCTGAGTGGCCGGTAGAAGATCGGGGACGCCGTCAACCAACCATTCCACTTCCACGGCGGGCGGGGCGAAGCCGGTGATGAGGCAGAAGAGCTCCACCGACTCCTCGCCCAACTTGGGGCTGCAGGAAGTGGTGTAGAGGATCTGGACCTCGGGCGGGATGGGCGTGGCCGGCCCTCTGCACACTGGGCGGGAAGGGAGGAGGAGGAAGTTAAGGGAGGGGCTGGGGGAGGAGCTTCCGTTGGCCAATGGGGGCTCGGGGGACGTTGCACCCGATGGAAGAAGTTATGGGGCCGACAGAACTTCCCGTAGGTCGACGGGTCTTGGAGGACGTCGCGCCTCATGGCGTGAGCTATGGGGCTGGGGGAGGAGCTTCCGTGGGCCGATGGGGCTCGGGGATGCCCCACCCCATTGGAGAAGTTGTGGGGCTGGGGGAGGAGCTTCCGTGGGCCAACGGGGCTCGGGGACGTCCCACCTCGTGGCGTGGGTCACGGCGAGAGGGGAGGAGCTTCCATCGTCCAATGGGTCTTGGAGGACGTCCCACCCCATTGAAGAAGTTATAGGGCCGGGGGAGGAGCTTCCATCGTCCAATAGGTCTCAGGGACGTCCCACCTCACCCCATGAGCTATGGGGCTGGGGGAGGAGCTTCCATGGGCCAACGGGGCTTGGGGACGTCCCACCTCGTGGCGTGGGTCACGGCGAGAGGGGAGGAGCTTCCATGGGCCAATGGGTCTTTGGGACATCCCACCTTATCGTATGAGCTATGGGGCTGGGGGAGGAGCTTCCATCGTCCAATGGGTCTCAGGGACGTCCCACCTCACCCCACGTGTTATGGGGCTGGGGGAGGAGCTTCCGTGGGCCAATGGGTCTTGGGGATGTCCCACCCCATTGAAGAAGTTATGGGGCTGGGGGAGGAGCTTCCATGGGCCAATGGGACTGGAGGACATCCCACCTCACCCCACGAGTTATGGGGCTGGGGGAGGACCTTCCATCATCCAATGGGTCTTGAGGCCCTCCCCCGCCTCCTGCCCCTCCCCCCCCCTTACCTTTGACCTTCTTGTTGATGGTGCTGCTGGTGGGGGGGTGGGTGACGGTGCAGGTGTAGGTCTGGTCGTGGGCGCCGTGGGGCAGGACGAGTTGACTGCTGAGGCGGTGAAGGCCGGTGGCCGAGTCGCGGGTGAGGGGGAAGGTGTTGACGCCGATGTTGGCCCCGCCCCAGGTGATGGTGACGGGCGGGGGGAGGTAACCGCTCACCAAACACGCCACCGTCACCGGGCCGGTGGTCTCCCCACAGCAAGTGTTGAGGGGGAAGACGGTGGGAGCCGAGGAGGAGGCTGTGGGGCAGGGAGAAGGAGGGGGTCAGGCGAGCCCCACGGCGAGCGGTGGGGCAGGAGGAACTCGGTCCCGTGGGGCGGAGAAGGTTTTCTGCCCCATAGGATGGGAGAGGAAAACTTCTGCCCCATAGGTCGAGAAGAACTCCTGCCCCATAGCGTTAGCAGAGGAACTCCTGCCCCATAGGATGGGAGAGGAACTTCTGTCCCATAGGATGGGAAAAGGACTTCTGCCCCATAGGATGGGGAGGAACTCCTGCCCCATAGGATGGGAGAAGGACTTCTGCCCCATAGGATGGGAGAACAACTTCTGCCCCATAGGATGGGGAGGAAATTCTGCCCCATAGGATGGGAGAAGAACTCCTGCCCCATAGGATGGGGAGGAACTCCTGCCCCATAGGATGGGAGAAGAACTTCTGCCCCATAGGATGGGGAGGAACTCCTGCCCCATAGGATGGGAGAAGAACTTCTGCCCCATAGGATGGGGAGGAACTCCCGCCCCATAGGATGGGAGAAGAACTTCTGCCCCATAGGATGGGGAGGAAATTCTGCCCCATAGGATGGGAGAAGAACTTCTGCCCCATAGGATGGGGAGGAAATTCTGCCCCATAGGATGGGAGAAGAACTCCTGCCCCATAGGATGGGAGAAGAACTTCTGCCCCATAGGATGGGGAGGAACTCCTGCCCCATAGGATGGGAGAAGAACTTCTGCCCCATAGGATGGGGAGGAACTCCTGCCCCATAGGATGGGAGAAGAACTTCTGCCCCATAGGGTGAGCAGAAGAACTCCTGCCCCATAGGATGGGGAGGTGACGAGACACCAAGTCAACATCAGTCTCTAGCCCCACGGCAGTCCCCAGCCCCACGGCTGTCCCTGACCCACGGCTCGATCCAGCCCCACAGATATGCCCGGAACCAAGGATGTTCCTGCCCCATAGATATCTCTGCCCCACGGCTATCATCTGCCCCGTGGTTATCGCTGCCCCACAGCCATCCCTGCCCCACAGCTACCCCTGCCCCACAGCTATCCCAGCCCCACAACTCTCCCCAACCCACAGCTAGCCCTGACCCACAACTAGCCCTTGCCCCATGGCTGTCCCCAGACCCACAGCTTTCCCTGCCCCACAGCTAGCCCTGCCCCACAGCTGTGCCTGCCCCATTGCTAGCCCTGACCCACAGCTTTCTGTGCCCCACGGCTCTCCCAGCCCCACAGCAATCCCTGCCCCACAGCTAGCCCCGCCCCACAACTGTCCCTGCCCCATGGCTAGCCCTGACCCACAGCTTTCTGTGCCCCACAGCTATCCTCGACCCACAGCTAAACGTGACCCACAGCGATCCCCGACCCACATCTATGACGGCCCCATTGGTCTCCCTGACCCACAGACTTCTCTGCCCCACAGCTATCCCAGCCCCACAACTCTCCCCAACCCACAGCTAGCCCTGACCCACAACTAGCCCTTGCCCCATGGCTGTCCCCAGACCCACAGCTATCCCTGCCCCACAGCTAGCCCTGCCCCACAGCTAGCTCTGACCCACAGCTTTCCCTGCCCCACAGCTAACCCCGACCCACAGCTGTGCTTGCCCCATTGCTAGCCCTGACCCACAGCTTTCTGTGCCCCACAGCTCTCCCGGCCCCACAGCTAGCCCTCACCAGCAGCTAACCGTGACCCACACCTATCCCTGCCCCATAGCTAGCCCTCAACAACAGCTCTCCTTGCCCCACAGCTATGTCTGCCCCACGGCTATCTTGGCCCCACGGCTATCCGTTGCCCCACAGCTCTCCCTGCCCCACAGCTTTCCCTGCCCCACAGCTATCTGTTGCCCCACAGCTATCCCAGACCCACAGCTATTCCTGCCCCATGGCTAGCCCAGCCCCACAGATCTCCCTGCCCCACAGCTATCCCTGCCCCACAGATCTCCCTGCCCCACAGCTAGCCCCACCGACAGCTAACCGTGACCCACGGCTATTCCTGCCCCACGGCTATCCGTTGCCCTATAGTTCTCCCAGCCCCACAGCTCTCCCTGCCCCACAGCTTCCCCTGCCCCACAGCTATTCCTGCCCCACGGCTATTCCCAGCCCCACAGCTACCCCTGCCCCACAGCTAGCCCCACCAACAGCTACCCGTGACCCACAGCTATTCCTGCCCCACAGCTTTCCCTGACCCACGGCTATCCTGGCCCCACAGCTATCCATTGCCCCACAGCTATCCCAGACCCACAGCTATTCCTGCCCCATGGCTAGCCCAGCCCCACGGCTATCCCTGCCCCACAGCTACCCCTGCCCCACAGCTAGCCCTCACCAACAGCTAACCGTGACCCACAGCTATTCCTGCCCCACAGCTTTCCCTGACCCACGGCTATCCTGGTCCCACGGCTATCCGTTGCCCCATAGCTCTCCCTGCCCCACAGCTTTCCCTGCCCCAAAGCTATCTGTTGCCCCACAGCTATCCCAGCCCCACAGCTATTCCTGCCCCACGGCTATTCCCAGCCCCACAGCTACCCCTGCCCCACAGCTATCCCTGCCCCACAGCTAGCTCTCACCAACAGCTAACCGTGACCCACAGCTTTCCCTGACCCACAGCTTTCCCTGACCCACGGCTATCCTGGCCCCACAGCTATCCATTGCCCCACAGCTATTCCTGCCCCACAGCTCTCCCTGCCCCACAGATACCCCTGCCCCACAGCTATTCCAGCCCCATGGCTAGCCCAGCCCCACAGCTACCCCTGCCCCACAGCTCTCCCTGCCCCACAGCTCTCCCTGCCCCACAGCTAGCCCTCACCAACAGCTAACCGTGACCCACAGCTCTCCCTGCCCCACAGCTCTCCCTGCCCCACAGATCTCCCTGCCCCACAGCTATCCATTTCCCCACAGCTATTCCTGCCCCACGGCTCTTCCCAGCCCCACGGCTATCCGTTGCCCTATAGCTCTCCCTGCCCCACAGATCTCCCTGCCCCACAGATCTCCCTGCCCCACATCTATCCATTGCCCCACATCTATCCCTGCCCCACACCTCTCCTCAGCCCCACACATCGTCCACCCCATTTCTAAGTCCACGCTAGAGATTCGGGCTCAATTCCGGCGATTTTGGGTCAACACCCCAGACCTTGGCGCCAACGGTTGGATTTTTGGGTCCGTACCGGAGATTTTTGGGTCCTTGGGGGGTGATGCTGGAATTTTGGGTCCAAACGGGTCATTTTTGGTCCATCCTGCTGCCCTTCCATCTGTGGTGGAATTTTGGGGTGAATTCTGGAGGGTTTGGGTCCGTCACGGCGATTTTGGGTCCACGAGCGACATTTTGGGGTCTAAACCGGAAATTTGGGGTCCTTCATGGAGCCCTCAAGCCTCGATGGCATTTCTGGGTCCATAATAGCTATTTTTGGGTCATAATAGCTATTTTTGGGTCCATAATAGGTATTTTTGGGTCCATACTGGACTTTTTGGGTCCATAAAGAGGATTTTTGGGTCCATAATGGAGATTTTTGGGTCCAAAATGAGGATTTTGGGATCCACAATGAAGTTCTGGGTCCGTAATGAAGATTTTGGGGTCCATAATGGAGATTTTGGGGTCCAAAATGAAGATTTTGGGGTCCGCAATGAAGATTTTTGGGTCCACAATGAAGTTCTGGGTCGATAATGGAGATTTTTGGATCCATAATGGAGATTTTTGGGTCCAAAATGAGGATTTTGGGATCCACAATGGATTTCTGGGTCCGTAATGAAGATTTTTGGGTCCATAATGGAGATTTTGGGGTCCAAAATGGAGATTTTGGGGTCCAAAATGAAGATTTTTGCATCCATAATGAAGATTTTTCGGTCCACAATGAAGATTTTTGGGTCCATAATGGAGATTTTTGCGTCCACAATGAAGTTCTGGGTCCGTAATGGAGATTTTTGGGTCCGTAATGGAGATTTTTGTGTCCATAATGGAGATTTTTGGGTCCAAAACGGTGATTTTTGAGTTCATAATGGAGATTTTTGGGTCCAGAGTGAAGATTTTTGGGTCCATGCTGGAGTTCGAAGATCCATAACGCAGATTTTTGGCTTTGGAACGCAGATCTTTGGCTTCGTAATGGAGATTTTGGGGTTCGTAACGGAGATTTTTGGCTTCCTAACGGAGATTTTTGGGTCTTTGCCGGCGTTTTTGGCCACCGAGCTTCATCCTGAGCCCAACCTCCAAAAAAAAAAAGACGCCCCACCAGAAATAACGATTAATTAACCAAAAAAACCCCGTCAAGGGCCACCCCCAGGTGGAAAAAGGCAGCCGGGCGGCACCTCCCCCACGCTTCCCCAAATTCGGGTGAATTTCTGCAGAAATTGGCCACGGCGAGAGGGGGCGGGGCAGGGCCCCAAATCGCCGTTTCTCGCCTCGGTTCGGAGCTGGGGTGTCCCCTCCCCCACCCTGGCCTCGTTAGGAGGGCGATCAATAGGCGATAGGGTCAATAACCAATAGGATTGATAACCAATAGGGTCGATAACCGATAGAATCAATAATTAATAGCACCGAGGAGCAATAGGATCAATAATCAGTAGGGGCAATAATTAATAAGGTCAATAAACAATAGGGTCAATAATCAATAGAATCAATGATTAATAGGATCGAGAACCAGTAGGATCAATAACCAATAGGATCGATAACCAATAGGATCGATAAACAGTAGGGCTAATAACTAATAAGATCAATAACCAATAGGATTAGTAACCAATAGGGTCTATAACTGATAGAATCAATAATTAATAGCACCGAGGAGCAATAGGATCAATAATCAGTCGGGTCAATAATTAATAAGATCAATAACCAATAGGATTGATAACCAATAGGGTCGATAACCACTAGAGTCAATAATAAGACCGAGAAGCAATAGGATCGATAATTACTAGGGTCAATAATTAATAAGGTCAATAATTAATAGGGCCAATAGCCAATAGGATTGATAACCAATAGGGTCAATAATCAATAGAATCAATAATTAATAGGATCGATAACCAATAGGATTGATTAACAGCAGGATTAATAACTAATAAGTTCAATAATCAATAGGATTGGTAACCAATAGGGTCGATAACTGATAGAATCAATAATTAATAGGACCGAGAAGCAATAGGATCGATAATCAGTCAGGTCAATAATTAATAAGCTCAATAACCAATAGGATTGATAATCAATGGGGTCAATAATCAATAGAATCAAGAAGTAATAGGACCAATAACCAAGAGGATCCATAACCAATAGGATCAATAATCAGTGGGGTCAATAACTAATAAGATCAATAACCAATCGGATCAATAGCCAATAGGGCCAATAACCGGATCAATAACCAATCGGATCAATAACCAATCGGATCAATAGCCAATAGGGCCAATAACCAGATCAATAACCAATCAGATCAATAACCAATCGGATCAATAGCCAATAGGGCCAAAAACCGGATCAATAACCAATCGGATCAATAACCAATCGGATCAATAGCCGATCGGATCAATAACCAATCGGATCAATAGCCAATCAGATCAATAGCCGATCGGATCAATAGCTGATCGGATCAATAGCCAATGGGATCAATAGCCAATTGGATCAATAGCCGATCGGATCAATAGCCAATGGGGTTCATCCCCCCGGACACTCCTTTGACCTTAACTGGGATTTTTCCCGTTTCCAGGCGGCTGCTGGTGGCGATGGGAGGCGGAGCCAGGTGGGAGCCAATGGGGATGCGGGGGCGGGATTTGACCCGGGGGGCGGGATTTAACTGGGATTGGGGCGGGATTCCAGTTGGGATGGGGGTGGGATTTGACTGGGATCGGGGTGGGATTCCAACTGGGATTGGGGTGGGATTTGACTGGGATGGGGTGGAATTCAACTGGGATTGGGGCAGGATTCAGCTGGGATTGGGGTGGGATTCCAACTGGGATTGGGGTGGGAATCCAATTGGGATTGGGGTGGGATTTGACTGGGATGGGGTGGGATTCCAACTGGGATTGGGGTGGGATTGGACTGGGATTGGGGCAGGATTCCAGTTGGGATGGGGGTGGGATTCCAACTGGGATTGGGGTGGGATTTGACTGGGATTGGGGTGGGATTCCAACTGGGATTGGGGTGGGATTTGACTGGGATTGGGGCGGGATTCCAGTTGGGATGGGGGTGGGATTTGACTGGGATTGGGGTGGAATTCAGCTGTGATTGGGGCAGGATTCAACTGGGATTGGGGTGGGATTCCGACTGGGATTGGGGTGGGATTTGACTGGGATTGGGGCGGGATTCCAGTTGGGATGGGGGTGGGATTTGACTGGGATTGGGTGGAATTCGACTGGGATTGGGGCAGGATTCAGCTGGGATTGGGGTGGGATTCCGACTGGGATTGGGGTGGGAATCCAATTGGGATTGGGGTGGGATTTGACTGGGTTTGGCGTGGGATTCCAACTGGGATTGGGGATGGATTCCAACAAGGATGGGGGTGGGATTTGACTGGGATGGGGCCGGTATTCCAACTGGGAGGGTGGCAGGGTTCAACTGGGATGGGGGCAGGACTCGACTGGGATGGGGTGGAATTCAACCGGGATTGGGGCAGGATTCAACTGGGACAGGATCAGGGGGATTGGGATCGGGATTGGGGGGATATCATGGATCCGAGGAGGAAAACACTCCATTGGGATTGGGATTGGGATCGAGATCGGGATGGGGGGGGTGTCACGAATCTGGGGACCAAAGCACTCTGTTGGGATCGGGATCTGGGGGATTGGGATCAGGGGATTTGGGACTGGGAGGATTGGGATTAGGATTGGGGTTTGGGATCAGGATGGGGGGGATATCATGGATCCGGGGAGCAAAGCACTGCATTGGGAGCGGGATTGGGAGGATTGGGATTGGAATCAGGGGGATTAAGATTGGGATCAAGGGGATTTGGATCACGATCAGGAAGACTGGGATCAGGAAGATTGGGATTAGGATCAGGGGGATCGCAACCAGGACTGGGGGGATTGACCGTAGCCAGGAAACAAAACACTCCGTTGGGATCGGGATTGGGATCAGGATTGGGATCGGGATTGGGATCGGGGCCATTTCAGGGATCTGGGAAGCAAAAAACCAGGCCACGCCCCTCCGATGACACGGGATGCCCCAGTTGACTGGACCCAGCAAAGCCCAGCCTAAACCCCGGCGAGCGGCGCTCGGCTCTAACGAAGCCCAGCTTAACGACGGTCTAGCGACCTCGTGTTTTCCTCCTCGGATCCATGATATCCCCCCAATCCCGATCCAAGTCGGAGCCGTGCCAGCAAGTTTCGGCTTGGAGCCGCGACGTTACCCAACAAAGCCCGGCTCAGAGACGCGCGAGCTGTGCTCAGCGTCGAGCCGTGCCTGCAGCATTCCGCCTGGATAATTTCTAGCGGAGTCCGGCTTTGAGCTGTGCTAGCGATGCTCGGCGTCGATGTCAACCCGAAAAGCCCGGCTTAGAGCTGTCCTTGCAATTCTCGGAGCCGGTATTACCTAGAAAAACTCAGTTCTGAGCTGTCCTAGCAAGTCTAGGCTACAAAATTAAATAGGAAACCTCAGCTCAGAGCTGTCCTAGGAAAGCTCAGCTTTGATATTACCCAGCAAAGCCCAGCTTTGAGCTGTCCTAGGAAAGCTCAGCTACGACATTATCCAGCAAAACTCAGCTTTGAGCTGTGCTAGCGATGCTCGGCGTCGATATCAACCAGGAAAGCCCGGCTTAGAGCTGTCCTTGCAATTCTTGGAGCCGGTATTACCTAGAAAAACTCAGTTCTGAGCTGACCTAGCAATGCTCAGCTTGGATATTATCCAGCAAAGCTCAGCTCAGAGCTGTCTTAGTAATGCTGAAAATCAATATTATCTAGGAAAGCCCAGCCCAGAGCTGTCCTAGCAATACTCAGCTCGATATTACCTGGAAAATCTCAGCTCAGAGCTGCGCTAGCAAGTCTCAGCATCAATATTATCTAGGAAAGCTCAGCTCAGAGCTGTCCTAGCAATATCCAGCTTCAATATTGCCTAGAAAAGCTCAGCTCTGAGCCGTGCTTGCAATGCTCAGCTTTGATATTACCTAGGAAATCTCAGCTTTGAGCTGTCCTAGGAATGCTCAGGTAAAATATTATTCAGCAAAGCTCAGCTCAGAGCTGTCCTAGCAATACCCAGCTTCAATATTATCTAGGAAAGCTCAGCTCAGAGCTGTGCTAGCAATCCTCAGCTACAATATTATTCAGCAAAACTCAGCTTTGAGCTTTCCAAGCAATGGTCAGCTTCGATATTACCTAGAAAAGCCCAGCTCAGAGCTGTGCTAGCAATGCTCAGGTACAATATTATCCAGCAAAGCTCAGCTCAGAGCTGTCCTAGCAATACCCAGCTTCGATATTACCTAGAAAAACTCAGTTTGATCTGTACTATCAAGTCTCAGCTTTGTTATTATCAAGCAAAGCTCAGCTCTGAGCTATCCTAGCAATACCCAGCTTCAATATTATCTAGGAAAGCTCAGCTCAGAGCTGTCCTAGAAAAGCTCAGCTTCGATATTATCTAGGAAAGCTCAGATCAGAGCTGTTCTAGCAATACCCAGCTTCAATATTGCCTAGAAAAGCTCAGCTCTGAGCCGTGCTTGCAAGTCTCAGCTTTCATATTATACAGCAAAGCTCAGCTCAGAGCTGTCCTAGAAAAGCTCAGCTTTGATATTACCTAGGAAAGCTCAACTCAGAGCTGTCCTAGCAATGCTCAGCTACAATATTATTCAGCAAAACTCAGCTTTGAGCTTTCCAAGCAATGGTCAGCTTCGATATTACCTAGAAAAGCCCAGCTCAGAGCTGTGCTAGCGATGCTCAGCTTTGATATCATCCATCAAAATCAGCTCTGAGCCGTGCTTGCAAGTCTCAGCTTTGATATTTTCCAGCAAAGCCCACCTCTGAGCTGTCCTAGCAATGCTCAGCTACAATAATACCCAGCAAAGCTGAGCTTTGGGCTGTCCTAGCAATGCTCAGCTACAACATTATCCAGCAAATCCCAGCTCTGAGCTGTCCTAGGAATGTTCAGCTACAATATTATCCAGCAAAGCTCAGCTTTGAGCTGTGCTAGCAATATCCAGCTTCGATATTATCTAGGAAAGCTCAGCTCAGAGCTGTCCTAGCAATATCCAGCTTCAATATTGCCTAGAAAAGCTCCGCTCTGAGCCGTGCTTACAATTCTCAGCTTTCACATTATACAGCAAAGCTCAGCTCAGAGCTGTCCTAGCAATGCTCAGGTACAATATCATTCATAAAGCTCAGCTCAGCTTCAATATTACCCAGGAAATCCCAGCTCAGAGCTGTCCTAGCAATCCTCAGCTACAATATTATTCAGCAAAACTCAGCTTTGAGCTTTCCAAGCAATGGTCAGCTTTGATATTACCTAGAAAAGCCCAGCTCAGAGCTGTCCTAGAAAAGCTCAGCTTCAATATTATCTAGGAAAGCTCAGCTCAGAGCTGTCCTAGCAATGCTCAGGTACAATATCATTCATAAAGCTCAGCTCAGCAACAGTATTGCCTAGAAAAGCCCAGTTCAGAGCTGTCCTAGCAATGCTCAGCTTCGATATTACCTAGGAAATCTCAGCTTTGAGCTGTCCTAGGAATGCTCAGGTAAAATATTATTCAGCAAAGCTCAGCTCAGAGCTGTCCTAGCAATACCCCACTTCGATATTACCTAGAAAAGCTCAGCTCTGAGCCGTGCTTGCAACGCTCAGCTTCGATATTACCTAGAAAAACTCAGCTTTGAGCTGTACTATCAAGTCTCAGCTTTGTTATTATCCAGCAAAGCTCAGCTCTGAGCTGTCCTAGCAATGCTCAGCTTCGATATTATTCAGCAAAGCTCAGCTCAGAGCTATACTATAAAGTCTTAGCTTTGATATTATCTAGGAAAGCTCAGCTCAGAGCTGTCCTAGCAATACCCCGCTTCGATATTACCTAGAAAAGCTCAGCTTTGAGCTGTACTATCAAGTCTCAGCTTTGTTATTATCCAGCAAAGCTCAGCTCTGAGCTATCCTAGCAATGCTCAGCTTCGATATCACCTAGGAAAGCCCAGCTCAGAGCTGTCCTAGCAATACTGAGGTTCAGCACTATCTAGGAAAGCCCGGCTCACTGAGCCGTGCTAGCAGTGCTCAGCTTCAATACTACCTCGGAAAAGCCCAGCTTACAGCTGTGCAAACCGGGCTCGCGCTCAAGGTTTTCTAGGAAAGCTACGTTTGAGCCGAGCTCATCTTCCAGCTGTGCTTGCCATCTGCAGCTGCAGTATGATCTAGAAAAGCTCAGCTCGGGGCTGTGCAAGCCACGCTTAACGTCGAGCTGTGCCAGCCACGCTTGGGCTTGAGCTTTTCTAGGAAAGCCAGGTTTTAACCACGCAAGCTCTGCTCGGCTGCAAGCTGCGTTAGCAATACTCATCTTCAGTGTTATCTAGAAAAGCCCGGCTTAGAGCTGTGCTAGTGATGCTCAGCTTTGGTATTATCTAGAAAAGCTTAGCTTAGAGCCGTGCTAGCCATGCTCAGCTTCGATATTACCTGGAAAAGCTCAGCTCAGAGCTGTGCTATCGATGCCCGGCTTCGATACTACCTAGAAAAGCTCAGCCTAGAGCTGTTTTATCAGTGCTAAGCCTTGATCTTCTGTGGGGAAGGCCAGCTTCGAGCTGCGCAAGCCGTGCTCGGTGTTGAGCTCGCCTAGGAAAGCTCAGCTTCGAGCTGTTCAAGTGGTTCTCGGCTTCAAGCTTTTCAAGAAAAAGCTCAGCTTTGAGCTTATCTGGGAAAGCCCAGCTTCAAGCTGCTCTTGCAAAGCTCAACTTCAAGCCCTGCAAATGATGCTCAAGCTCAAGTTTGTCTAGGAAAGCCCAGCTTTGAGTTGTGCAAGCCAAGCTCAGCCTTAATCTTCTCTAGAAAAGCCCTAGAGTCATGCAAGCCGTGCTTGGCTTCAAGCTTGTCTAGGAAAGCCCAGCTTTGAGCTCTGCAAGAGGTCCTCGGCTTTAAGCTCTTCTAGGAAAGCCCAGCTTTGAGTTGTGCAAGTGGTTCTCAACTTTAAGCTCTTCTCGGAAAGCCCAGCTTTGAGCTACAGAAGCCAAGCTCAGCCTTAATCTTCTCTAGGAAAGCCCTAGAGCCGTGCAAGCCGTGCTTGGCTTCAAGCTTGTCTAGGAAAGCCCAGCTTTGAGCTACACAAGCAAAACTCAGCCTTAATCTTCTCTAGGAAAGCCCTAGAGTTGTGCAAGCCATGCTTGGCTTCAAGCCTGTCTAGGAAAGCCCAACTTTAAGCCTTGCTCAAGACGCTCAGCCTCTAGTTTTTTCTCTAGGAAAGCCAGGTTTAAGCTGCGCTTAGCCTTAGGCTGCTGCTGGTTGCAACAGCAGCCCCGCGCCCTCCCCGGAGACCCCAAAAGAAGAGCCCCCCCCAAAGCAAAATTGACCCCAAAAGCAGCGGAGAGGGGACTAAAACCGAGCCTAAGCCCCCTCTTTGCCAAGCCACTCACCGGCGGAGCTGTCATCGCACGCCGAAATAGGGGGGCGGGGGGGGGGGGATCCCCACCAAATATGGGTGGGCGATGCTGTGACGTCGGGGGGGGCTGGGGGGGGAGGGGCTCATTTTTGGGGTGAGAAACCCATCGAGGAGGAAATTCTCTTGCCCCCGTGAACTTCCCCTTCTGGCGGTGACCTTTCCCCCGGCGCTTTCACATCATCTTTCGGCGAGACCGCTTCCCCGTCCCCACGACCTTCGGGTCACCGGCTGGTCAAAAAAAAAAAAAAAAAAAGAAAAAAGGGGGGGTGTCCATGCAAGACACCCCCCCCCCGAAAAAAAAAAATTGGGATTCTTCTCCTTTGCAGTCAGGGCCCACGCTCCCGTCGTCTACCCGTTGATCCAGTGTACCGATTGCAAGGACACGGTTAGCTTCGGCTGTTTGGTCACCGACTACTTCCCCCAACCGGTCACCGTCACGTGGATTTCCAACGTCAAAGGAGACAACGAGACTTTCCCGGTCATCCAGAGCAGCAACAGTTACTACAGTCTCAGCACCCAACTCACCGTCCCGGTGAGCAGCTTGGAAGGCAACAGCTTCCAGTGCAAGGTGGACCACGGCGGCACCACAACCACCGTCACCGAGAACATCAAGGGTGAGAAAGGCAACGGGGGAGTCACTCTCGGCGTTGCACGCCGTCTCGGCCAATTTCTAGATGGGTTGGCGTTGCTCTTGGCGTTGCACGGCCTCTCGGCCAATTCCTAGATGGGTTGGCGTTGCTCCCAACCTTGCATGACGTCTTGGCCAATTCCTAGATGGGTTGGCGTTGCTCTCGGCGTTGCACGCTGTATTGGTCAATTTCTAGATGGGTTGGCGTTGCTCTCGGCGTTGCACGCCGTCTCGGCCAACTCCTAGATGAGTTGGCATTGCTCCCAACCTTGCATGACGTCTTGGCCAATTCCTAGATGGGTTGGCGTTGCTCCCAACCTTGCATGACGTCTTGGCCAATTTCTAGATGGGTTGGCGTTGCTCTCGGCGTTGCACGCTGTATTGGTCAATTTCTAGATGGGTTGGCATTGCTCTCGGCGTTGCACACTGTATTGGCCAATTTCTAGATGGGTTGGCGTTGCTCTCGGCGTTGCACGCTGTATTGGTCAATTTCTAGATGGGTTGGCGTTGCTCTCGGCGTTGCACGCCGTCTCGGCCAACTCCTAGATGAGTTGGCATTGCTCCCAACCTTGCATGACGTCTTGGCCAATTCCTAGATGGGTTGGCGTTGCTCTCGGCATTGCACGCCATCTCGGCCAATTTCTAGATGGGTTGGCGTTGCTCTTGGCATTGCACGCCGTCTTGGCCAATTTCTAGATGGGTTGGCGTTGCTCCCAACCTTGCATGGCGTCTTGGCCAACTCCTAGATGAGTTGGCGTTGCTTCCAGCTTTGCTCCCGACCTTCCAGGACATCTTGGCCAACTCCTAGATGAGTTGGCGTTGCTTCCAGCTTTGCTCCCGACTTTCCCTGACGTCTTGGCCAACTCCTAGATGAGTTGGCGTTGCTTCCAGCTTTGCTCCCGACCTTCCCTGACGTCTTGGCCAACTCCTAGATGAGTTGGCGTTGCTTCCAGCTTTGCTCCCGACCTTCCCTGACGTCTTGGCCAACTCCTAGATGAGTTGGCGTTGCTTCCAGCTTTGCTCCCGACTTTCCCTGACGTCTTGGCCAACTCCTAGATGGGTTGGCGTTGCTCCCAGCCTTGTGTGATATCTTGGTCAACTCCTAGGTGATGATGTATGTCCCAAGACCCCGCCGGTGATAAAGCTTCTGAGCGACCCAAATCAGAGCGACCCTCAGAAGAGGGTCCTACTCATGTGCCTCATCGAGGGGCCCAAGGCTTCCAGCAGCAAGGTGGAGTGGCTGATGAACCAGGAAGTGATGCCCGTGGAGCAGGAGGACTACAGCTGTGACAATTGCTCCCCGAACAAGCCCATATTTATGAGCAAAGTCAACGTCAGCCGGCAGAGCTGGGACCTGGGAGCTGAGTTCTCTTGCCGAGTGACCTACCCGTCGCTGGAAAATCCCGCCGTCCTCAACATCAGCACCTTCTGCTCAGGTGAGGTCGAGGAAGCCGTGGTTTCCTGGAGATCATGGATGGATGGGAGTTAAGAGTGGGTTGGTTGGCTCCGGAGAGGGCGAAGACGGTCGGGTGGTTGGTCGGTTGGGACGCGCGGACACGGACGGGTGGTTGGTTGACTGGGAGGATGGTTGGTTGATAGAAAACCGGCTGGTTGATTGGTTGGAGAATGTAGAGATGGTGGGATGGCGGACAGGTGGGTGAAGTCTATGGAGATGGAAGGGTTGATGGACCCAACGGATGGATGGATGGTGGAGATGGATGGATGGTGGAGACGGATGGATGGTGGAGACGGATGGATGGATGATGGAGATGGATGGTTGGCTGGATGGGTGCCAATCCAAACACACCATCAGCTCAACCCTCCCACGAAGCCCCATGATGACGTTGGAGTAGTAGGGTCCAACACCGCGACGGTGGCGGGGAGGCGAAGGTGGCTTTTGAAGCTAAAATAGTAGACGGAAATTGTTGAAGAAATGGATGGATGGGGCTGAAAAACCTTAGGAAAAAATCACAGGGTAGAAATTTCCTTGGGAATCACCCCACTTTGCTGCAAGGCTCTATTTTTTTTTTGGGGGGGGGGGGTGGTAAGAGGACGGGGGCTTGAAAATTTCTCCTGCCAATTGGACGAGCGTTTTGGGGGGCACCAAAGCTTTACGCCCCTCCCTGGGGGTGGCGGGTCGGGGCGCCCTGTTGAATTTGGCATCCGCCGAGCACCAAGATCTACCCACTCAACGCCGCTCCCTCCCCGCCCCCCCCCCCCCCCCAACCCCAACCAGATACCCCACCGAGGGTGGAGGTCACCATCCTCCCCCCGTCCTTGGAGGACCTCTACCTCAGCCAGAACGCCAGCATCACCTGCGTGGCCACCAACCTGAAGTCTTACGAAGACGTAAAGTTCTCCTGGAGCCGAGACCAGGGCAACGCCTTGGATGTGACCTCGGGGCCGGCAGAGAAGCTGGAGAACGGTCTCTACCGCCTCACCAGCACCCTGAAGATCTGCGCCGATGAGTGGAATTCCGGGGAGAAGTTCACCTGCACCGTCAAAATCCCCGAGATCCAAGAACCCATCACCAGGTCTATTAAGAAAGACATAGGTAGGAGCCCACCCCTTCTCTCCCGCCCCACGTCCCGCCCTCCGAGTCCCGGCGTGGGAGGCGATGGGCTTCTTTCTGACATGGTGTCCACCGAGAAGCTCGGTGAAAAGGGTTTCAGCAAGGGAAGAGCAGTTTTGGGCAAGTCGAAGCAGCTGGCTGGAAAAGTCGAGTCTACTGGGCTAGTCTACTGGGAGAGTCTACTGGAAGAGGCTAGCCAACTGGAAGGGTCTAGTTGGAGAACCTGGGGCTACTGGGAGAGTCAACTGGGCCGGCCTGCTGGAAGGGTCTAGACTACTGGAAGGAACTTGACCACTGGAAGGGGCTTGTCCGCTGGAGCGGTCTACTGGGAGGGTCTACTGGAAGAGGCTAGTCTACTGGAAGGGTCTAGTTGGAGAACCTGGGGCTACTGGGAGAGTCAACTGGGCCGGCCTGCTGGAAGGGTCTAGTCTACTGGAAGGAACTTGACCACTGGAAGGGGCTTGTCCACTGGAGAGGTCTACTGGGAGGGTCTACTGGAAGAGGCTGGTCTACTGGAAGGGTCTAGCCTACTGGGAGAGCCAACTTTAGCTAGTCTGCAGGAAAAGGCCGGTCTACTGGAAGGGTCTAGCCTACTGGAAAGGTCTAGCTCACTGGGAGGGCCAGCCTACCGGAGGAAGTCAGGCCACCGGGCGAGCTCTGTCCCTCCCACCGCCCTTGACCTTCTCTTGCGCCCACTCCGCAGACGTCTCCGTGAAGGCGCCCTCCGTCTACATCTTCCCCCCACCGGCTGAGGAGTTGGCCCGTCAGGAAACCGCCACCTTGACCTGTCTGGCCATGGGTTTCCGCCCCCGTGACATCTTGGTGACCTGGACCCAAGAGGATCGTCCCGTGTCCCCCGACAGCTTCTCCATCTTTGGTCCTCAGAAAGACGGAGACACCTACACGGTCTACAGCATGTTGAGCGTGCCGGCAGCCGACTGGCAACGGGGCGACTCTTTTGCCTGCGTGGTCGGCCACGACGGCATCCCCCTGCATTTCGTGCAGAAGACCATGGACAAGGCCATCGGTAAACCCGCCAACGTCAACGTTTCGGTGGTCCTCGCCGACGCCGACGTCACCTGCTACTGAGCTTGGTGGAGGCGGGGAGGGGTGGGGTGGGGTGGGGGAGCCGCGTGGGGCTGTAATTCCGCATCCGAATAAAAACCAACCCAAAAAAAAAAAAAAAAAAAAAAAAATCCAACCTGTATCATGACGCAACGTGGCAACGCTGATCTCGGTTGGGGTTGTCTTCATCCGGCGCGTGCGTCCCCCCCGCTCCCAGACCTTCAAAAAAAAACCAAAAAACAAACCTCCCCCACCGGCTTAATCGTAATTAGGGTTGGGTCAAACGATGTTGGTGAGGGGGGCGGGGTGGGAGATGCTGGGAAGTCTTCCTTGTTCCGTTGAGTGATGGTCAGAGTTGACTTCAATGGGGAAGGTCAAGGTTGGGAGGCGGGGTGGGGGGGAACGCACCCAGCCGCTCTCGGATTGGACAACCTGGTGGGACAAGGAGACATCTCCTTGCAAACCACACCCTTCCTTCTGCGTCTTCGCCTCTGGAAGAGGGAAATTCCCCCAAAATAGGGGTTTTCACCCAAATAATCAACCGAACTCACCCAACGAGGAGGTTCAAAGGGAAGGGGCGTGTTTTCCCACCGGTTCGGCATTTTTCTGGTGGTGTTTACAGCAGGTTTGGGTGAAAAAATGGGTGGGAAAAGGACTTTTTGTTGCATGCGGCAAAAATCCCCGTGGCTCGTAGGAGAGTTTTGGACAAGGATTGGGTAGAAAATAGGTGGAAATGGGTTTTTTTTGCTGCATGCACCAAAAATCCTCGTGGTTGTTTTGCTTGAGACAGGTTTTGGATGAGGACTAGGGTGGAAAATGGGCGAAAATGGGGGTTTTGCTGCATGCACCAAAAAAACCCCGGCACCCGTTGTGCTTTGCAGCAGGAATTTGGACAAAGATTGGGTAGAAAATGGGGGGAAATGGGTAAAAACTGTGGGTTTTTTTCTGCATGCACCAAAAATCCTCGCATTCCTTTTGCTTGCTGCAGGGTTTTGCACAAGGATTGGGTAGAAATGGGTGGGAAATGCATAAAAACGGGGGTTTTTTTCTTACATGCACCAAAAATCCTCATGGTCTTTTTGCTCACAGCAGAGTTTTGCACAAGGAGTTGGTAGAAAATGGGTGGAAAAAGGCTAAAACGAAGGTTTTTTTGGTGCATGCACCAAAAATCCTCATGCCCCTTCTGCTCACAGTAAGGTTTCGCACCAAGATTGGGTAAAAAATGGGTGGAAATGGGTAAAACCGGGTTTTTTTGCTGCATGCACCAAAAATCCTTGTGGTCCTTTTGCTTGCCGCAGCGTTTTGCACAAGGATTGGGTAGAAAATGGGTGGAAAACAGCAGAAAACGGGGTGTTTTGCTGCATGCACCAAAAATCCTCATGGTCTTTTTGCTTGACACTGGATTTTGCACAAGGATTGGGTGAAAAATGGCTAAAAATGGGGGTTTTGATGCATGTGCCAAAAATCCTCATGCCCCCTCACTTGCTGCACGGTTTTGCACAAGGATTAGGTAGAAAGAGGTGGGAAATGGCTAAAAATGGGGAGTTTTGCTGCATGTACCAAAAATCGTTATGCCCCCTTTGCTCACCACAGTGTTTTGCACAGAAAATGGGTGGAAAATGGCAGAAAAAGGGATTTTTTGCTGCATGCACCAAAAATCCTCATGGTCCTTTTGCTCACCTCAGGGTTTTGCACAAGGATTGGGTGGAAAATGGCAGAAAATGGGATTTTTTTGCTGCATGCACCAAAAATCCTCATGGTCTTTTTGCTCACCTCAGGGTTTTGCACAAGGATTGGGTGGAAAATGGCAGAAAACGGGATTTTTTGCTGCATGCACCAAAAATCCTCATGGTCCTTTTGCTCACCTCAGGGTTTTGCACAAGGATTGGGTAGAAAATGGCAGAAAATGGGATTTTTTTGCTGCACGCACCAAATATCCTCATGGTCTTTTTGCTCACCTCAGGGTTTTGCACAAGGATTGGGTGGAAAATGGCAGAAAATGGGATTTTTTTGCTGCATGCACCAAAAATCCTCATGGTCTTTTTGCTCACCTCAGGGTTTTGCACAAGGATTGGGTGGAAAATGGCAGAAAACGGGATTTTTTGCTGCATGCACCAAAAATCCTCATGGTCTTTTTGCTCACTTCAGGGTTTTGCACAAGGGTTGGGTGGAAAATGGCAGAAAACGGGATTTTTTGCTGCATGCACCAAAAATCCTCATGGTCCTTTTGCTCACCACAGTGTTTTGCACAGAAAATGGGTGGAAAATGGCAGAAAACGGGATTTTTTGCTGCATGCACCAAAAATCCTCATGGTCCTTTTGCTCACCTCAGGGTTTTGCACAAGGATTGGGTAGAAAATGGCAGAAAATGGGATTTTTTTGCTGCACGCACCAAATATCCTCATGGTCTTTTTGCTCACCTCAGGGTTTTGCACAAGGATTGGGTGGAAAATGGCAGAAAATGGGATTTTTTTGCTGCATGCACCAAAAATCCTCATGGTCTTTTTGCTCACCTCAGGGTTTTGCACAAGGATTGGGTGGAAAATGGCAGAAAACGGGATTTTTTGCTGCATGCACCAAAAATCCTCATGGTCTTTTTGCTCACTTCAGGGTTTTGCACAAGGGTTGGGTGGAAAATGGCAGAAAACGGGATTTTTTGCTGCATGCACCAAAAATCCTCATGGTCCTTTTGCTCACCACAGTGTTTTGCACAGAAAATGGGTGGAAAATGGCAGAAAACGGGATTTTTTGCTGCATGCACCAAAAATCCTCATGGTCTTTTTGCTCACCTCAGGGTTTTGCACAAGGGTTGGGTGGAAAATGGCAGAAAACGGGATTTTTTGCTGCATGCACCAAAAATCCTCATGGTCTTTTTGCTCACCTCAGGGTTTTGCACAAGGGTTGGGTGGAAAATGGCAGAAAACGGGATTTTTTGCTGCATGCACCAAAAATCCTCATGGTCCTTTTGCTCACCACAGTGTTTTGCACAGAAAATGGGTGGAAAATGGCAGAAAAAGGGATTTTTTGCTGCATGCACCAAAAATCCTCATGGTCTTTTTGCTCACCTCAGGGTTTTGCACAAGGATTGGGTGGAAAATGGCAGAAAATGGGATTTTTTGCTGCATGCACCAAAAATCCTCATGGTCTTTTTGCTCACCTCAGGGTTTTGCACAAGGGTTGGGTGGAAAATGGCAGAAAACGGGATTTTTTGCTGCATGCACCAAAAATCCTCATGGTCCTTTTGCTCACCACAGTGTTTTGCACAGAAAATGGGTGGAAAATGGCAGAAAAAGGGATTTTTTGCTGCATGCACCAAAAATCCTCATGGTCCTTTTGCTCACCTCAGGGTTTTGCACAAGGATTGGGTGGAAAATGGCAGAAAACGGGATTTTTTGCTGCATGCACCAAAAATCCTCATGGTCCTTTTGCTCACCTCAGGGTTTTGCACAAGAATTGGGTAGAAAATGGGTGGAAAACGGCAGAAAACGGGATTTTTTGCTGCATGCACCAAAAATCCTCATGGTTCTTCTGCTCGCACGTTGGGTTTTCGGTGACGGGTCATGAAGGGGGACTCCACCGCCCACCCCCACCACTGAAGTCCAACTCTTGCCCCCCCCCCCCCAGATTGTGTCATGGTGATGGTGGGCAAGGAGACGCACCCCGAGGTGGAGGAAGACACCACCGACCTCTGGACGGCCGTGACCTTCATCGTCCTCTTCCTCCTCAGCCTCTGTTACAGCACCGGCGTCACCCTCTTCAAGGTAACCGTGTACGCCAGCGACTTGCTGATGAGTAATTAAGACTGATTAATTAAGTCTCGGTGTCTCCCCCCAGGTCCTGTGACCGCCGCAGACAGGAGAAGACCCTCGTCCTTGGGTTGTCCCCTCTCTTTCCCCCACGGCCAAGCGCTGCCTGGCGTCGTTTTGTGGCTTTTTTGAAGATTCGAGCCCGTTTCCATCGGCCGGAAAAAAAAAACCATTTTCCAATGAAATCAGCTCATCTTCACTGGGGCATCGCACTCCAATCCTCATCAAGCTGCAAAAAAACCCCATTTTCCAATGAAATCAGCTCATTTTCGTTGGGGCATCACACCCCAATCCCCATCAAGTTACAAAAAACCCCATTTTCTCCTGAAATCAGCCCGTTTTGTGTTGGCGCATCCCCCTGATTCCCATCAAACTACCAAAAAACCCCATTTTTGCCAGAAATGAGCCTGTTTTGCGTTAGTGCATCACCCCTAAATTCCCATCAAGCTTCAAAAAACACTTTATCCCCATTTTTGCCCCCCAGTCCTTCACCTCCACACGGCGACTACGTGCCGGAGGACCCAAAATTTCACCCTTTACCCCAACATCCACCCCGAAAAATCCTGTTTACTGTAAAAACTCGTTTCATTTCTCCTCTCTCTTTTCAGTTAGGGGTTTTTTGGGGGTGAGCTGAGTCATTTTTGGAGCAGACGCCGGTTAAAATAAGAGGGGAACGGGCACCGCTTCCCCCCAACATCGTGCCCAAGCTCGACCGCAAACATCTGGATCTGGGGGGGGGGGGGAACCAGATGTGTCCTGTTTACCGAAGCCACTTTTCTCCATCTGAGTCATCACCGGGAGAGGAAAAAACATGGGCAGGGTAAAAATAGAACTATGAGCCAACCCTTAAATAGTTGTTTTCCGTCCCAAAATGCCCCGCTCCTTTCCCGTGAGAAAAAAAAATAAGGTGGAAATGAGGAAAAATGGTGTTTTGTTGGAGATTTGCCCCCCCGCCACGCGGAGATGAGGAATTTTTTAATAAAGTTGGGTGTTGAGCTCTTTTTTGGTGTTTTTCTCACCGTTTTGTTGTTCTCCGGCGCTTCTTGCGCTGTCTCCGTTGCCGTGGGTGAAGGGGACAGTGGTGGGTGGAGGGAGAAAGGGTTTGGGGGTCGTTATTTGAACCTGGGGGGGGTAGAAAGGGGGTCACGAGGGGGGTGAGGGAAGGGGGGTTGATGGGGATGGGGTGGTCTGGGGGCAGTGGGGAAAGGCAACCCAACCAAACCCAACCCAACCCAACCCAACCCAACCCATGGCCGGGCAACCCAACCCAAGGTTGGGCAAGGCAACCCACGGCCAGGCAACCCAACCCGTGGCCGGGCAACCCAAACCAAGGCCGGGCAAGGCAACCCAAGGCCAGGCAACGCAACCCAAGGTTGGGCAAGGCAACGCATGACCGGGCAAGGCAACCCAAGGCCGGGCAAGGCAACCGAAGACCGGGCGACCCAACCCAAGGCCGGGCAACGCAGCCCAAGGCCTGGCAAGGCAACCCAAGGTTGGGCAAGGCAACCCATGGCCGGGCAACCCAACCACCGGTTACCTGGATGAAGATGGTGAAGCCGCTGTAGAAGATCAGGAGGAGGAAGGGCACCACGAAGGCAGAGATGGTGGTCCAGGCGCTACCATCCTCCTCCAGCTCGAGGTCATCGCCTTCGCCCAATGAGCCGCAAGGCACAAAATGCAGCCCGGCGCAATCCCAGGGGTCTGCGGGAACGGGGCAGAGGTTGGACCATCACAACCGGCTGCCGTAATTAGCCGCCCTTTAACGACCCTGCTGCTCGTTTGCAGCCTTACCAGCCTGGGCGTCAACAGTCTTCTCCACGATCTTGCCGGTGGAGATGTGGGCGGCCAAGCAGCCATAGGAGACGCCGCCCACCCACTCGCCCCACGGCACGTCCAAGGCGATGACAAAGGAGCACCGTTGGGCTTTGTGGACGCAACCGGGCGTTTCGTCAGCCGGCCCTTCGTTAGCGCCCCGCCACCACCACACGGTGATCTCCGGCGGGTAGAAGTCCTTCACGAGGCCAAAGAGGGTGACGTCACGGCCGGTGCAAGCTTCGGCGGGTGACAACGGCAGGATGTGGATGCTCGGTGGCTTCAAGGGACCTGCGGGACGCGGGAGGACTGAGCGCCGCTGGTCGCGCAGGGGACCTTCCATCGGTCATCCCATTGCACGGCGTTGCAAAGCTCGCCGTGGCGGTGCCAGGCTCGCCTGCATCGTTGCAAGACTCACCGCCACCATTCCAAGGCTCACCGTGGTGTTGCAAGGTCACCCAACCCCGTTACAGGTCGCAACACAACCCGTTGGAGATGCCAAGCCATGGAGGACAAGAGCGGCACCCCAAAACACCGTCAAGAAGGGTTCGGTTGCTCCCCGCAAGAAGAAATCAGGTGGTTGATGGACTCGGCGAGGAGATGGCCAACTCGTTGGAGATGCCAACCCAAGTAGGACAAGAGTGGCACCCCAAAACACCGTCAAGAAGGGTTCGGTTGCTCCCCGCAAGAAGAAATCAGGTGGTTGATGGACTCGGCGAGGAGATGGCCAACTCGTTGGAGATGCCCAACCCAAGTAGGACAAGAGTGGCACCCCAAAACACCGTCAAGAAGGGTTCGGTTGCTCCCCGCAAGAAGAAATCAGGTGATTGATGGACTCGGCGAGGAGATGGCCAACCCGTTGGAGATGCCCAACCCAAGTAGGACAAGAGCGGCACCCCAAAACACCGTCAAGAAGGGTTCGGTTGCTCCCCGCAAGAAGAAATCAGGTGGTTGATGGACTCGGCGAGCAGATGGCCAACCCGTTGGAGATGCCCAACCCAAGTAGGACAAGAGCGGCACCCCAAAACACCGTCAAGAAGGGTTCGGTTGCTCCCCGCAAGAAGAAATCAGGTGGTTGATGGACTCGGCGAGGAGATGGCCAACTCGTTGGAGATGCCAACCCAAGTAGGACAAGAGTGGCACCCCAAAACACCGTCAAGAAGGGTTTGGTTGCTCCCCGCAAGAAGAAATCAGGTGGTTGATGGACTCGGCGAGGAGATGGCCAACCCATTGGAGATGCCCAACCCGTTGGAGATGCCAACCCATGTCCCAACTGTCCCGGCTGATCTCCAATCAATTTTGCCGACCATCTGCCCCCTCGGCGGGTGGGGTGCCGCGTCACCTTGTGGGCCAAGACACCTTGGTCTGGTCAGACTCGGAGCTCCAGAGGACGTAGAAGATCTCCAACTCCATCTCACACCGCAGTTCCACCAGGTAGACCCACGGCGGTCGCAAAGGGGTGTGGGATGGGTGCCACCATGATGTCACCCATCATCACCACGTCAAACATGTGTCTTCCCACCCAAACCATCTCCTGCCATCCTTGGGGAACATCTCGGAGACCATCAAGATGGCGGTCAGGGCGGGGCTTGGCCACCACCGGTGACAGTGCCGTGGCTGCTGGCCACGTAGAGGTTGTTCTTGGTCTTCTGCGCGGTGGCAAGGGTCACGGTGCCGGTGGTGATGTCATCGAGGGAGGAGTTGGTCACCGAATAGGTCAAGACGGTGGTGCCGGCGCTTGCCGGGCACCAAGGAGCCGTGGGGGTCGACGGTGGGAGCCACCACGTGATCTGGTGGGGAAGGGGAGGTGACGGTGGGCAAGGGCAACCCCCCCCAAAACCGACTTGTGGGGCATGCGCCCCATTGCGACGCCCCAAAATCAACTTCTAGGGGTATCTGCCCCATTGCGACCCCCCAAAACCGACTCGTAGGAGCACGTGCCCCATTGCGACCCCCCAAAACCAACTCCAAGGAGCACGTGCCCCATTGCGACCCCCCAAAACTGACTCGCAGGAGCACGTGCCCCATTGCGACCCCCCAAAACCAACTCCAAGGAGCACGTGCCCCATTGCGACCCCCCAAAACCAACTCCAAGGAGCACGTGCCCCATTGCGACCCCCCAAAACCAACTCCAAGGAGCACGTGCCCCATTGCGACCCCCCCAAAACTGACTCGTAGGAGCACGTGCCCCATTGCGACCCCCCCCAAACCAACTCCTAGAAGCACGTGCCCCATTGCGACCCCCCAAAACTGACTCGTAGGAGCATGTGCCCCATTGCGACCCCCCAAAACTGACTCGTAGGAGCACGTGCCCCATTGCGACCCCCCAAAACTGACTCGTAGGAGCACGTGCCCCATTGCGACCCCCCCCAAACCAACTCCTAGGAGCACACACCCCATTGTGACCCCCCCAAAACAACTCCTGGGAACACATGACCCACTGCAGCCGCCCAAAACCAACTTGTAGGAGGACGTGCCCCATTGCGACCCCCCCAAAACCGACTTGTAGGAGGACGTGCCCTATTGCGACCCCCCCCAAACCAACTCCTAGGAGCACGTGCCCCACTGCGACCCCCCAAAACTGACTCGTAGGAGCACGTGCCCCATTGCGACCCCCCCAAAACTGACTCGTAGGAGCACGTGCCCCATTGCGACCCCCCAAAACCGACTCGTAGGAGCACGTGCCCCATTGCGACCCCCCAAAACTGACTCGTAGTAGCACGTGCCCCATTGCGACCCCCCAAAACTGACTCGCAGGAGCATGTGCCCCATTGCGACCCCCCAAAACCGACTCGTAGGAGCACGTGCCCCATTGCGACCCCCCCCAAACCAACTCCTAGAAGCACGTGCCCCATTGCGACCCCCCAAAACTGACTCGTAGGAGCACGTGCCCCATTGCGACCCCCCAAAACTGACTCGTAGGAGCACGTGCCCCATTGCGACCCCCCAAAACAGACTCGTAGGAGCACGTGCCCCATTGCCACCCCCCAAAAACCCAACTTCTAGGAGCACACACCCCATTGTGACCCCCCCAAAACAACTCCTGGGAACACATGACCCACTGCAGCCGCCCAAAACCAACTTGTAGGAGGACGTGCCCCATTGCGACCCCCCCAAAACCAACTCGTAGGAGCACGTGCCTCATTGCGACCCCCCCAAAACCAACTCCTAGGAGCACGTGCCCCACTGCGACCCCCCAAAACCGACTCGTAGGAGCATGTGCCCCATTGCTACCCCCCCAAAACTGACTCGTAGGAGCACGTGCCCCATTGCGACCCCCCCAAAACCAACTCGTAGGAGCACGTGCCCCATTGTGACCCCCCCAAAACAACTCCTGGGAACACATGACCCACTGCAGCCCCCCCAAAACCGACTTGTAGGAGGACATGCCCCATTGCAACCCCCCCAAAACCAACTCCTAGGAGCATGTGCCCCACTGCGACCCCCCAAAACCGACTCGTAGGAGCACGTGCCCCATTGCGACCCCCCCAAAACTGACTCGTAGGAGCACGTGCCCCATTGCGACCCCCCCAAAACCAACTCCTAGGAGCACGTGCCCCACTGCGACCCCCCAAAACCGACTCGTAGGAGCACGTGCCCCATTGCGACCCCCCCCAAACCAACTCCTAGGAGCACACACCCCATTGTGACCCCCCAAAACAACTCCTGGGAACACATGACCCACTGCAGCCGCCCAAAACCAACTTGTAGGAGGACGTGCCCCATTGCGACCCCCCCAAAACCGACTTGTAGGAGGACGTGCCCCATTGCAACCCCCCCCAAACCAACTCCTAGAAGCACGTGCCCCATTGCGACCCCCCCAAAACTGACTCGTAGGAGCACGTGCCCCATTGCGACCCCCCAAAACCGACTCGTAGGAGCACATGCCCCATTGCCACCCCCCAAAACCCCAACTTCTAGGAGCACACACCCCATTGTGACCCCCCCCAAAACAACTTCTGGGAACACATGACCCACTGCAGCCCCCCCAAAACCGACTTGTAGGAGGACATGCCCCATTGCAACCCCCCCAAAACCAACTCCTAGGAGCACGTGCCCCACTGCGACCCCCCAAAACTGACTCGTAGGAGCACGTGCCCCATTGCGACCCCCCCAAAACTGACTCGTAGGAGCACGTGCCCCATTGCGACCCCCCAAAACCGACTCGTAGGAGCACGTGCCCCACTGTGACCCCCCAAAACTGACTCGTAGGAGCATGTGCCCCATTGCGACCCCCCAAAACCAACTCGTAGGAGCACGTGCCCCATTGTGACCCCCCCAAAACAACTCCTGGGAACACATGACCCACTGCAGCCCCCCCAAAACCGACTTGTAGGAGGACGTGTCCCATTGCGACCCCCCCAAAATGGGTCCCCCTCGTGACCCCCCCACCCCTAAAATCTTTCCTCCCCCTACCTAACCCCCCCAAAAGTGGGTGCTGGGGTTGCACCCTTCTAGGGCTGCAAAATGGGGATTCCCCCTCTTGAATTGTGTAATCCCGGAGAAAATCACGTGGAAAATTAGGGGAAATTGGAACATTTTATTTTCAGGATGGAGAATATTTACAAGGGGGAGGGGGGAATACAAGTTGGGTCGGAGAATCCCGAAAAATTCCAGCAATATCCGGCGACGGAGGGGATGAGGCGGAGGTTTCGGGTGGAGAAATGCGTCGGGAGCTGGATTATTTCACCTGGAATGGGGGAAAAAAGGGGAATTAATGAGTTATTTGGGTAATTAGGGGTGATGGGATGTGGCAAGGTGGATCTGAGCAAAAAAATCCTGTTAAGAGACAGGATTGATGGAAAAAAATCCAGGAATGGGCAAGTTTTGGTAAGGATGGGGGAAATAAAGGGATTTTAGTGAAAAAGGGGGGAGGAATTAGGGATTTTAGCAAAAATGGGAAGGGGGAGAAATAGGGACTTTTGGAAGGATGGGGGGGAATAGGGATTTTTGCAAGGATTGGGGAATAAATAGGTTTTTTTCCCAAGGATAGGGGGAAAATAGGGATTTTTATGTAACTAGGGGAGAGGAAAATAGATTTGTTGCAAGGATGAGGAAAAATAGGATTTTTAGAGGAGATGGGGGGAAATGGGGTTT
Source organism: Astur gentilis (assembly GCF_929443795.1). Lineage (NCBI taxonomy): Eukaryota > Metazoa > Chordata > Aves > Accipitriformes > Accipitridae > Astur > Astur gentilis. The sequence goes on from NW_026060798.1 coordinate 66,029, forward strand.
TATTGCAAGGATGGGGAAAAAATAGTGGGTTTTTGCAAGGATGGGGAAAAATAGGGATATTTTGCAAGGATATGGGAGAAAAAATAGGGATTTTTTGGCAATGATGGGGAAAAATAGGGACTTTTGGAGGATGGGGAAAACACTGATTTTTTGGAAGGAAGGGGAGAAAAATAGGGATTTTAGTGAAATTAGTTGGAATAAATAGGGATTTTTGCAAAGATGGGGACAAATCAGGGATTTTTTGGCAGGGATGGGTAAAAATGGGGATAATTTGCAAGGCTATGGGGAAAAAAATAGGGATTTTTTTGGGCGAGGATGGCAGGAAACAGATTTTGGCAAGAATGGGGGAAAAAGGGGGATTTTTTGGAAGTATGGGAGCAAAAAGGGATTTTTTTGTGAAAATGGGGGAAAATAGGGAGTCTTTGCAAGAATTAAGAACAAAATAGGGATATTTTGCAAAGATGGGGGAAAGGGGGATTATTCTGGCAAGAATAGGGGGAAAATTAGGGTATTTTGCAAAAATGGAGGAAAAATAGGGATATTTTTCAAGATTGTGGGAAAAGGGATTTTTTTTTTAGCAAGGATGGGGGGAAAATAGGGAATTTTTTGCAAGGATATCGGAAAAAACAGGGATTTTTGAAGGATGGGGAAATGGATTTTGGCAAGAATGGGGGAAAAGGGATTTCTAGAAGTATGGGAGGAAAAAGGGATTATTTTGTGAAGATGGGGGAAAAAAATAAGGAATTTTTGCAAGAATTAGGGAAAAATAGGGATATTTTGCAAAGATGGGGGAAAAAGGGATTTTTTTCAAGGATGATGGGGGGTAAAGGGATTTTTTTTTGCAATGATAGGGGAAAAAATCAGGTATTTTGCAAAAATGGAGGTAAATTAGGGATTTTTGCAGGGATGAAGGAAAAAGGGGGATTTTTTTGGCAAGGACAGCAAAAAATAGGGATTTTTGAAGGATGGGGGAAAATAGGGGGGGTTTGGAGGAAGGGGAGAAAAACAGGGATTTTAGTGAAACAGGTTAGAATGAATAGGGGTTTTTGCAAGGATAGGGAAAAATGAGGGATTTTTGGCAAGGATGGGGAAAATAAGGATATTTTGCAAGGATATCAGGAAAACCAGGGATTTTTTGGCAAGGATTGGGGGAAGGGGATTTTGGGGAGTATGGCGGGGAAGGGGATTTTTTTTTGTGTGATGATGGGGAAAAAGGGGGAGTTTTTGAAAGATGGGGGGAAGGGATATTTTGCAAAGATGGAGAAAAAATAGGGATTTTTGCAAGGATGAGGGGAAAAGGGGTGATTTTTTGCGAGGGTTGGGGCAAAAATAGGGATTTCCTGCAAGGATGGGGGGGGGGGTAAAGTAGGGATTTTTTGCAAGGATTTGGGGAAAATAGGGATTTTCTGTAAGGATGGGGTGGAAAAATAGGGATTTTTGGCAAGGATGGGGGGAAAGGGGATTTTTGGAGGTATGGGGAAAGGGGTATTTTTTTGTGAAGATGGGGAAAAATAGGGATATTTTGCAAGTATGAGGGGAAAAGGGGGATTTTTTTTGGCAGGGTTGGGGGAAATGGGGAATTTTTACAAGGATGGGGAAAAGTAGGGATTTTTTGCAAGGCTTTGGGGAAAACTAGGGATTTTCTGTGAGGATGGGGGAAAAATAGGGATTTTTGCAAGGATGGGACAAAAGGTAGGGATTATTTGCAAGGATTTGAAGAAAATAGGGATTTTTTGAAAGAAAGGGGGAAATATAGGGATTATTTGCAAGGTTTTGGGGGAAATAGGGATTTTCTGCAAGGATGGCGACAAATAGGGATTTTTTGCAAGGACGGGAGGAAAAGTAGGGATTATTTGCAAGGATGAGTGAAAAGGGGGGATTTTTTGGCAAGGATGGGAGAAAAATAGGGATTTTTTTTTTTTTTTGCAAGGACGAGGGGAAAGTGGGGATTTTTTTGCAAGGATGAGGGAAAAAGGGGGGGGGTTGGCAAGGATAGGGTGTAAAAATAGGGATTTTTGGCAAGGATGGGGGGAAATGGAGGTTTTGGCAAGGATGGAGACAAAGGGGACTTTTGGAAGTATGGAGGGAAAGGGAATTTCTTTTTGTGAAGATGGGTGGAAAAAAAGGGATATTTTGCAAAGATGGAGGAAAAATAGGGATTTTTGCAAGGATGAGGGAAAAGGGGGATTTTTTTGTAAGGATGGGAGAAATAGGGATTTTTTGGCAGGGTTGGGGGAAAATGGGGAGTTTTTACAAGGATGGGGAAAAGTAGGGATATTTTGCAAGGCTTTGGGGAAAATAGGGATTTTCTGCAAGGATGGGGTGGAAAAATAGGGATTTGTTTCAAGGATGGGAGGAAAAGTAGGGATTTTTTGCAAGGATTTGGGGAAAATAAGGATTTTTTGCATGGATAGGGGGAAATGGGGATTTTTTGCAAGGATGGGAGGAAAAGGGGATTTTCTGCAAGGATGGGGGAAAAGTAGGGGTTTTTTGCAAGGCTTTGGGGAAAATAGGGATTTTCTGCAAGGATGGGGTGGAAAAATAGGGATTTTTTTCAAGGATGGGAGGAAAAGTAGGGGTTTTTTGCAAGGATGGGGGAAAAGGAGTTTTTTCTGCAAGGATGGGAGGAAAAGTAGGGTTTTTTTGCAAGGCTTTGGGGAAAATAGGGATTTTCTGCAAGGATGGGGTGGAAAAATAGGGACTTTTTTCAAGGATGGGAGGAAAAGTAGGGTTTTTTTTGCAAGGATGGGGGAAAAAGGGATTTTCTGCAATGATGGGGTGGAAAAATAGGGATTTTTTGCATGGTTGGGGGGAAATGGGGATTTTTTTGCAAGGATGGGAGGAAAAGTAGGGATTTTTTGCAAGGCTTTGGGTAAAAATAAGGATTTTCTGCAAGGATAGGGTGTAAAAATAGGGATTTTTTGCACGGATGGGGGAAATGGGGATTTTTTGCAAGGATGGGAGGGAAAGTAGAGATTATTTGCAAGGCTTTGGGGAAAAAATAGGGATTTTTTTTTTTTTGCAAGTATAGCATGGAAAAAATCGGTATTTGCCAAAAAGGGGGAAAAAAATCAAGGATTTGGGAGAAGGCTGGGTGGTACCTTGATCAAGGTGACCGTGGCGCTGTAGAAGAGGCTGAGGATGAAGAGGACGATGAAGGTCGAGGCCGTCGCCCAGAGGTTGTTGAGGTCGTCCTCCTCCGCTTCCGTGAAGCCGTCGAGGAAGGCTTTTTTTGGGGGGGGGACACACAAGAGGAGGGGGTTAGCATCGTCACCCAACCGAGGGGAGCACCCTTGGGTGCAGCACCCGGGGGTGTAAAGGGAGGGGAGGGGGGACACCCCGTTTTTGGGTTGATTTGGGGGGATTTTGGCTACGCACAAAGCCGGGAAGAGTTTTTGGGGTGTGGAGGGAACCGGGGGAGGGGAGAGCACTGCATTCGGGGGCCGGGGGCTGTTTAGCAATCAAGGGGGGGTCAGGGTGCATGCACCCCAAAATCTGGGGCGCGTACCCCCAAATCCAGGGGTTACACCCCAAAACCTGGGGTGCAACCCCCAAAATCCTGGGGTTATACCCCAAAATCTGGGGTACAACCCCCAAAATCCTGCGTTTATACCCCAAAATCGGGGGTGCACCCCCCAAAATCCAGGGTGCATGCCCCCCCCCCCAAAAGCAGAGGGTGACCCCCATTGCACCCAGCAGCCTCCCACTCAATTTCTCAGCCTCGTCCCCTAAATCGCCACTTTTAGACCCAAAATGGTGGCAGACACCTACGTGGGGTAGATTTCCCCCCCAAAAAAGGGGGGAGGGTGAGCACCTGCTTTGCAAATTTTGCAGGATTTTTTTTTTTGGGGGGGGGGGGGGGAAGGGATGCAGCAGCTGCAGCTTCTTGCAAAGGGTGCAAGGGGATGGCGCAAATGATGGTGCAAGAGGGTGGCGTGTGCAAGAGGAGGGTGCAAATGGTGCAAGAGGGTGGCGCACGCAAGGGGATGGTGCAAGAGGACGGTGCACGCGGACGCGGCAAGAGGACGGCGCGGCAAAGGCTGCTGCAGCCGTTGGCGCAGGGGATGCTGCAAGAGGTTGCGGCGAACGGCGGTGCAGCCGGAGGGAGCGGGAGGAGGCTGCAAAGGAGGGTGCAGCAAGAAGATGCGGCAGGAGGAGGATGCGGCAGGATGCAAGAGGCGGACGCTTGCAAGAGGTTGCAGCAAGAGGTTGCAGCAAGAGGCGGATGCTTGCATGAAGAAGATGCTTGCAAGATGTTGCTGCAGCAGCATGCAAGAGGGGAACACTTGCAAGAGGAGGACGCTTGCAAGATGCTGCAGCAGGACGCAAGAGGCGGACGCTTGCAAGAGGTTGCAGCGAGAAGATGCAGCAAGAAGCGGACGCTTGCAAGAGGAAGATTCTTGCAAGATGTTGCTGCAGCAGCATGCAAGAGGGGAACACTTGCAAGAGGAGGATGCTTGCAAGATGCTGCAGCAGGATGCAAGAGGCGGACGCTTGCAAGAGGAGGATGCTTGCAAGATGCTGCTGCAGCAGGACGCAAGAAGCGAATGCTTGCAAGAGGTTGCAGCAAGAGGATGCAGCAAGAGGATGCAGCAAGAAGATGCAGCAAGAAGCGGACGCTTGCAAGAGGACGATGCTTGCAAGACGCTGCTGCAGCAGCATGCAAGAGGGGAACACTTGCAAGAAGAGGACGCTTGCAAGATGCTGCAGCAAGAGGATGCAGCAAGAGGATGCAGCAAGAAGCGGATGCTTGCAAGAGGAGGATGTTTGCACGAGGAGGATGCTTGCACAAAGATGATGCTTGCAAGAGGAGGATGCTTGCAAGAGGATGCAGCAGGAGGATGCAAGAGGTAGAGGCTGCAACACCGGCGAGGAGCCAAGCCCCAAAACAAGTCACCCTGCCCCCTCACATCCCTTTTCCCCTTAAAAAAAACAACCCCAAGACCCCCCAGAATTGTTGCGACCCGGCCCGGGAATGCAGTGCCGAAATTCTCCCCCCCGCCCCAGACACCAACCCCAACGCAAAGATCGGGCGCAGTGGCGCGTCTTTTCCATAAAAACTCGATTTTTATTGTTTTTGTTTTTTTTTTTTTGTGTGGTTTTGGGGGTTGTTTGGGGTTTTTTTGGGGGAAGGGGAGGACTTTCCAAATGACATCGGAGGGATGGGGGGGGAGGGAATTTAGTAGCAGGCGCTGGCGGCGTCGGAGAGCACCAGGGATACGTTGACGGACGTGGGTTTACCCGAAGCTTTATCCACCGATTTCTGCGCCACCTGCAGAGGGATTTGCTCATGACCGACCAAGCAAGTGAAGATGTTGCCGGCTCGCCAATCCTCGCCGCTGACCGTCAAGGAACTGTAGGTGAAGTAAGAGACGGCCGGTTGCGATTCGGCGACGGGCGGCATGGTGATGTAATCGCCGGTGGGTAGAGGTTCGCCGTTGCGGAGCCAACGGACGAAAAGATCCGGAGGGTTGAAGCCTTTCACCAAGCAAGTGATGGTGGCGGATTCCTGCATGGTGAGTTGTTCGGACGGAGGGGAGAAGATGTAGATGGAGGGGGCTTTGGCGTTGCGGCCTGCGAAGAGAACGGGGGAAGAGAGGGACGGTTGGCAAAGCGGCGGTGCGATCGCGGAACAGGGTGATTGCAGCCCTGTTGCCCTCGATTTTGCAAAGAAATGGGGTGATTGCATCGTGCTTCCCTTGTTTTTTGCAAATAATCGAGGGGATTGCGTCTCCTTGCCTTTGATTTTGCAAAGAAACGGGGTGATTGCATCCTTCTTCCCTTGTTTTTTGCAAATAAATGAGGGGATTGCGTCTCCTTGCCTTCAATTTTGCAAATAAAAAGGGCAATTGCATCGTGCTTCCCTTAATTTTGCAAATAAATGAGGGGATTGCATCTCCTTACCCTTGATTTAGCAAATAAAAAGGGCAATTGCATCTCCTTGCCTTGATTTTGCAAATAAATGGGGTGATTGCATCCTCTTTCCCTTGTTTTTTGCAAATAAATGAGGGGATTGCGTCTCCTTGCCTTCAATTTTGCAAATAAAAAGGGCAATTGCATCATGCTTCCCTTAATTTTGCAAATAAATGAGGGGATTGCATCTCCTTGCCTCAGTTTTGCAAATAAAAAGGGCAATTGCATCTCCTTGCCCTCAATTTAGCAAATAAATGGGGCAATTGCATCCTTCTTCCCTTGTTTCTTCAAATAATTGAGGGGATTGCATCTCCTTGCCTCAGTTTTGCAAATAAAAAGGGCAACTGCATCCTTCTTCCCTTGTTTTTTGCAAATAAATGAGAGGATTGCATCTCCTTGCTCTTGATTTTGCAAATAAACAGGGCAATTGCATCCTTCTTCCCTTGTTTTTTGCAAATAAATGAGGGGATTGCGTCTCCTTGCCTTCAATTTTGCAAATAAAAAGGGCAATTGCATCGTGCTTCCCTTAATTTTGCAAATAAATGAGGGGATTGCATCTCCTTACCCTTGATTTAGCAAATAAATGGGGCAATTGCATCCTTCTTCCCTTGTTTTTTGCAAATAAATGAGGGGATTGCGTCTCCTTGCCTTCAATTTTGCAAATAAAAAGGGCAATTGCATCGTGCTTCCCTTGATTTTGCAAATAAATGAAGTGATTGCATCTCCTTGCCCTCAATTTAGCAAATAAATGGGGCAATTGCATCTCCTTGCCTTGATTTTGCAAATAAATGAGGGGATTGCGTCTCCTTGCCTTCAATTTTGCAAATAAAAAGGGCAATTGCATCGTGCTTCCCTTGATTTTGCAAATAAATGAGGGGATTGCATCTCCTTGCCTCAGTTTTGCAAATAAAAAGGGCAACTGCATCCTTCTTCCCTTGTTTTTTGCAAATAAATGAGAGGATTGCATCTCCTTGCTCTTGATTTTGCAAATAAACAAGGCAATTGCATCCTTCTTCCCTTGTTTTTTGCAAATAAATGAGGGGATTGCGTCTCCTTGCCTTCAATTTTGCAAATAAAAAGGGCAATTGCATCGTGCTTCCCTTGATTTTGCAAATAAATGAGGGGATTGCATCTCCTTGCCCTCAATTTAGCAAATAAATGGGGCAATTGCATCCTTCTTCCCTTGTTTTTTGCAAATAAATGAGGGGATTGCATCTCCTTGCCCTCAATTTAGCAAATAAATGGGGCAATTGCATCCTTCTTCCCTTGTTTTTTGCAAATAAATGAGGGGATTGCATCTCCTTGCCTTCAATTTTGCAAATAAAAAGGGCAATTGCATCGTGCTTCCCTTAATTTTGCAAATAAATGAAGGGATTGCATCTCCTTGCCCTCAATTTAGCAAATAAATGGGGCAATTGCATCTCCTTGCCTTAATTTTGCAAATAAACAGGGCAATTGAATCTTTCTTCCCTTTTTTTTTGCAAATAATTGAGAGGATTGCATCTCCTTGCCCTTGATTTTGCAAATAAACGGGGTGATTGCATCCTCCTTCCCTTGATTTTGCAAGTAAAAGGGACAATTGCATCCTTCTTCCCTTGATTTTGCAAATAATTGAGGGGATTGCATCTCCTTGCCTTCGATTTTGCAAATAAACGGGGCAATTGCATCGTGCTTCCCTTGGTTTTTTGCAAATAATTGAGGGGATTGCATCTCCTTGCCTCAGTTTTGCAAATAAAAAGGAGAATCGCATCCTCCTTCCCTCGATTTTGCAAATAAACGAGGTGATTGCATCTTCTTGCCCTTGATTTTGCAAATAAACGGGGCGATTTCATCCCTTGGCTTTGCAAAACGCAACGGCGGAATTGCACCTCGATTTTGCAAAACTCAACGGCCCGATCGCCTCCTCCTCTCCCCGGCTTCGTCCTCCCCTCCCAAAAAAATCCCACCAACGGTGACGCAATCGCTCCTCGCCTTTGCGAAAAGCAACGGCGTTTGCGCCCGTTTCCCCCCGCAAATCGCAATCGCGATGCACCGGCGCCCGTTTTCCCCGGTTTTTTTGCAACCCGCCGACGCTTCTCCCAACCCAACGCCTTCGGACTTACTGGGCGTCTTCTGCAACTTGACCTCGGCGGGGAAGAGGAGCTCGGGGTGGCTGACCTTGCAGGTATAGATCTCGCCTTTATCCCACTCGTCGGCGTAGACGGTGGCTACGCCGTCGACGCCGAAGAAGCCGTTGGGTTGCAAGACTTGAGGCAACGTCTTGGTGTCCAACTTCCCGCCGTTCTCCTTCCACCAAGAGATGACCAACCCTTCCACACTCGGTAGGTTGGTCACCTTGCACGTCAACTTGGCCACTTTATCCTTGAAGATATCGGCGAAGACGGGCGGGACAACCTGCACCGTGATCTCTTCGTTGTTGTTGCCGTGGTCATCTGGAAAAGGGCGCGGTTGATCGTTTTGGGGGATGGTTGCCCCCCCACCCATCCAAAAAAACCTCTCCCAACCCTACCGCCGCCGCGGTTGACCTCACTTACAGCCGCATTCCAGAGCTTTGCTGGTGTTCCTCAAGTCTTCGTCCACTTGGCAAGTGAAGACGGTGCCGGCGTCCCATTCGGCTTCGGTAACGGTTGCCCAGCTGTTGGTGATGTAAGCCCTTTTGCTGTCGGCCACCGAACCTTCGGTGGTGATTCCGTCTTTTAGCAAAACCCCGTTTTTCAGCCACCGGACGGCGGCGGGCAGCTGCCGGGGTCCGCGGATTTGGCAAAGGATGCTGGAATTTCGGTAGGGACCTTCGAAATCCTCGCGGGACGGCGGGTGGATGTTGACGGTGGAGGTCACGGAGTTGGAACCTGGCGGCGGAAGAGGGGATGGAGAAGGGGTGAGGGGGTGGAGAAGCCCAAAATGGCACCCGGGGGGGGGCGGGGCACCGGGATGGGGGTGGGATGCAGAGCCGGGATGCCGGGTGAGGATGTAGCTGGAGCGGGATGCAACGGCGGGAGGCAGAAGCGCCGGGAGGCAGCTACAGCGCCGGGACGCAACGCCGGGTTGCTCCGGGGGAGGATGCAATGCCGGGATGCAGCGCTGGGATGCACCGGGGAGGATGGAATGCCGGGATGCTCCAGGGAGGATGCAACACCGGGATGCAGCACTGGGATGTACCGGAGAGGATGGAATGCTGGGATGCAACATTGGGATGCTCTGGGGAGGATGCAACACCGGGATGCAGCACCAGGATGCACCGGGGAGGATGGAATGCTGGGATGCTCCAGGGAGGATGCAACACCGGGATGTTTGGGGAAGGATGCAACAGCACCAGGATGCTCCGGGGAGGATGCAACACCAGGATACAGCACCGGGATGCAGCACCGGGATGCTTGGGGAGGATGCAGCAGCACCAGGATGCTCCGGGGAGGATGCAACACCGGGATGCAACACCGGGATGCTTGGGGAAGGATGGAACAGCACTGGGATGCAGCACCGGGATGCTCAGGGAAGGACGCAGTAGCACCGGGATGCTCCAGGGAGGATGCAACACCGGGATGCAGCACCGGGATGCACCGGGGAGGATGGAATGCCGGGATGCAGCTCCGGAATGCACCGGAGAAAGACCCAATCCCCCCACCGCCCCGATCCGGGACCACTCACCGGGGTTGGACACCTCTACGGAGCGGCTTCCCTTGGGATGGTTGGCCCGGCAGTAGAACGGCTGCCGGGTTTTGCCGTCGGCGAAGGGAAGGCTGAGGCGGCTGGAAGCGGTGTAACGGCCGGAGGCGAGGACGGACGGGAAGACGGTGACGCCCTTGGTGACGCTTTCGTTGGCGTAGGTGCTCCAGCCGAAGGTGACGTCATCGGGGAGGAAGCCCACCGCGACGCAACCCACCGAGTAGAGGTCTTGGGTGGCCGGCGTCCCGCAGGAAACCAGCGGGAAGAGGTTGGGAGCGCGGGAACCCTCTGCGGGGGGAGGACGGAGGAAGAAGAGGAGTTAGGGGCAAAAAAAACCCAATTTTGGTGCAAAATTCAACTGTGCGTGTCCAAGAAGCCCAAATTTGGGGGCAAAATTGGCCTGTGCATGGGCAAAAAATTGTATTTTGGTGCAAAAATTCACCTGTGCATGGGCAAAAAAACGTGTTTTGGTGCAAAAATGGCCTGTGCATGAGCAAAACCCCCCATTTCTGGGCAAAGAACCCCTATTTTGGTGCAAAATCCACCTGTGCATGGGCAAAAAATTGTATTTTGGTGCAAAAATGGCCTGTGCATGTGCAAAAAGGCCCAATTTTGGTGCAAAAATTCACCTGTGCATGAGCAAAACACCCCATTTCTGGGCAAAGAGCCCCAATTTTGGTGCAAAATCCACCTGTGCATGTCCAAAAAGCCCCAATTTTGGTGCAAAAAGCACCTGTTCAGGTGCAAAACTCCCGATTTTGGTGCGAAAATTCACCTGTGCATGTGCAAAAAAAAGTATTTTGGTGCAAAAATGGCCTGTGCATGAGCAAAATCCCCCATTTCTGGGCAAAGAACCCCTATTTTGGTGCAAAATCCACCTGTGCATGGGCAAAAAATTGTATTTTGGTGCAAAAATGGCCTGTGCATATGCATAAAGCCCCAATTTTGGTGCAAAAAATTCACCTGTGCATGAGCAAAACGCCCCATTTCTGGGCAAAGAGCCCCAATTTTGGTGCAAAATCCACCTGTGCATGTCCAAAAAGCCCCAATTTTGGTGCAAAAAGCACCTGTTCAGGTGCAAAACTCCCGATTTTGGTGCGAAAATTCACCTGTGCATGTGCAAAAAAACGTGTTTTGGTGCAAAAATGGCCTGTGCATGAGCAAAATCCCCCATTTCTGGGCAAAGAACCCCTATTTTGGTGCAAAATCCACCTGTGCATGAGCAAAAAAGAGTATTTTGGTGCAAAAATGGCCTGTGCATGTGCAAAAAGGCCCAATTTTGGTGCAAAAAATTCACCTGTGCATGAGCAAAATGCCCCATTTCTGGGCAAAGAGACCCAATTTCACTGCAAAAATGGCCTGTGAATGTGCAAAACCACCGATTTTGGTGCAAAAATTCACCTGTGCATGGGCAAAAAATTGTATTTTGGTGCAAAAATGGCCTTGGCATGAGCAAAACCCCCCATTTTGGTGCAAAGAGCCCCTATTTTGGTGCAAAAATCACCTGCGCATGGGCAAAAACCCGATTTTGGTGCAAAAATTCACCTGTGCATGTGCAAAAAAAATGATATTTTGGTAGAAAAATAGCCTGTGCATGCCCCAAAAGCCCCAATTTTGGAGCAAAAATCACCTGTGCAGGTGCAAAAATCCCCAATTTTGGTGCAAAAATGGCCTTGGCATGAGCAAAACCCCCCATTTTGGTGTGAAAAGCCCCGATTTTGGTGCAAAAATCACCTGTGCAGGTGCAAAACCCACTATTTTGGTGCAAAACCCCCTATTTTGCTGCAAAACCTCCATATTTTGGTACAACCCCCCCCGATTTTGGTGCAAAATCCCCATATTTTGGTGCAAAAACCCCCATCTTGATGAATTTTGGTGAATTCCTCCTACAGCCCCACAGCTGCTTCTACCAGACCAGTACCAGACCAGTACCAGACCAGTACCAGACCAGTACCGGACCAGTACCACACCCCACAGCCACCCCAGAGCCATTTCTGTAGGACCAGGACCAGTACCGGACCAGTACCAGTACCAGTACCGGACCCCCCAGTTGCCCCATACTGGGTTACTACCAGCACCCCACAGCCGCTCCTGCAGGACTGGGACCAGTACTGGACCAGTACCAGAACAGTATCGGACCAGTACCAGCACCCACAGCTGTCCCAGAGCCACTCCTGCAGGACTGGGACCAGTATCGGACCAGTACCAGTTGCCCTGGACCAGTACATACCAGTACTGGACCAGTACCAGATGCCCTGTACCAGTACATACCAGTACCGGACCAGTACCAACTGCCCCAGACCAGTACCAGTTGCCCCATAGCAGTATGTACCAGTAGCGGACCAGTACCAGTTGCCCTGTACCAGTACCAGACCAGTACCAGTACTGGACCCCCCAGCTGCACCATACTGGGCCAGTACTGGCAGCCCACAGCTGCCTCAGAACCACTTTGGCGGGACCAGTACCAGACCAGTACCAACTGGTACCAGTACCAGCACTGCACAGCTTCTGCTATGAGACTGGTACCAGTACCGGACCAAGTACCAGCTGGTACCAGTACCAGACCAGTACCGGCACCCCACGGCTGCCCCATAGCTGCTGCTACGGGACCAGTATAGGCCAGTACCAGTACCGGCACACCATAGCTGCTTCTACGGGATGCGCACCAGTACCGGACCAGTACCAGCACCCCACAGCTGCTTCTAGAGGACTGGTACCAGTACCGGACCAGTACTGGCACCCACGACTACCCCATAGCTGCTTCTACGGGACCAGTACCAACTGGTACCACTACCGGACCAGTACCGGCACCCCACAGCTGCCTCTAGAGGACTGGTACCAGTACCGGACCAGTACCAGCTCCCCACAGCTGCCCCACAGCTGCTCCTACTGGACCAGTACCAGCTGGTACCAGTACCAGACCAGTACTGGCACCCCACAGCTGCTTCTACTGGACCAGTACCAGCTGGTCCCAGTACCGGACCAGTACCGGCACCCCACAGCTGCTTCTACTGGACCAGTACCAGCTGGTCCCAGTACCGGACCAGTACCGGCACACCATAGCTGCTTCTACGGGATGTGCACCAGTACCGGACCAGTACCAGCACCCCACAGCTGCCTCTAGAGGACTGGTACCAGTACCAGACCAGTACCAGCTGGCACCAGTACTGGACCAGTACCAGCACCCCATGGCAGCCACATAGCTGCTTCTACAGGACCAGTACCAGCTGGTACCAGTACTGGACCAGTACTGGCATCCCATGACTGCCCCATAGCTGCTCCTACTGGACCAGTACCAACTCGTACCAGTACCAGACCAGTACCGGCACCCCATAGCTGCTTTTACAGGACTGGTACCAGTACCGGACCAGTACCAGCTCCCCATAGCTGCCCCACAGCTGCTCCTACTGGACCAGTACCAGCTGGTACCAGTACCAGACCAGTACCGGCACCCCATAGCTGCTTCTACTGGACCAGTACCAGCTGGTCCCAGTACCGGACCAGTACCGGCACACCATAGCTGCTTCTATGGGACCAGTACCAACTGGTACCAGTACCGGACCAGTACCAGCACCCCATAGCTGCTTCTACTGGACCAGTACCAGCTGGTCCCAGTACCGAACCAGTACCGGCACCCACAGCTACCCCATAGCTGCTTCCACGGGACCAGTATCAACTGGTACCAGTACCAGACCAGTACCGGCACCACATAGCTGCTTTTACAGGACTGGTACCAGTACTGGACCAGTACCAGCACCCCATGACTGCCCCGTAGCTGCTTCTACTGGACCAGTACCAACTGGTACCAGTACCGGACCAGTACCGGCACCCCATAGCTGCTTCTATGGGACCAGTACCAGCTGGTCCCAGTACCGGACCAGTACCAGCACCCCATAGCTGCTTTTACAGGACTGGTACCAGTACCGGACCAGTACCAGCACCCCATAGCTGCTTCTATGGGACCAGTACCAGCCGGTCCCAGTACCGGACCAGTACCGGCACCCCATGACTGCCCCACAGCTGCTCCTACTGGACCAGTACCAGCTGGTACCAGTACTGGACCAGTACTGGTACCCCATAGCTGCCTCTACAGGACCAGTACCGGACCAGTACCGGCACCCCATAGCTGCTTCTAGGGGACCAGTACCAGCTGGTCCCAGTACCGGACCAGTACTGGTACCCCATAGCCGCCTCTACAGGACCAGTACCAGACCAGTACCGGCACCCCATAGCTGCTTTTACAGGACTGGTACCAGTACCGGACCAGTACCAGCTCCCCATAGCTGCCCCACAGCTGCTCCTACTGGACCAGTACCAGCTGGTACCAGTACCGGACCAGTACCGGCACCCCACAGCTGCCCCATAGCTGCTTCCACAGGACCAGTATCAACTGGTACCAGTACCGGACCAGTACCGGCACCCCATAGCTGCTTTTACAGTACTGGTACCAGTACCGGACCAGTACCGGCACCCCATGGCTGCCCCCCAGCTGCTCCTACTGGACCAGTACCAGCTGGTACCAGTACCAGACCAGTACCAGCACCCCACAGCTGCCCCATAGCTGCTTCTACTGGACCAGTACCAACTGGTACCAGTACCGGACCAGTACCAGCACCGCATAGCTGCTTTTACAGTACTGGTACCAGTACCGGACCAGTACCGGCACCCCATAGCTGCTTTTACAGGACTGGTACCAGTACCGGACCAGTACCAGCACCCCATAGCTGCTTCTATGGGACCAGTACCAGCCGGTCCCAGTACCGGACCAGTACCGGCACCCCATGACTGCCCCACAGCTGCTCCTACTGGACCAGTACCAGCTGGTACCAGTACCGGACCAGTACTGGTACCCCATAGCTGCCTCTACAGGACCAGTACCGGACCAGTACTGGCACCCCATAGCTGCTTCTAGGGGACCAGTACCAGCTGGTCCCAGTACCGGACCAGTACTGGTACCCCATAGCCGCCTCTACAGGACCAGTACCAGACCAGTACCGGCACCCCATAGCTGCTTTTACAGGACTGGTACCAGTACCGGACCAGTACCAGCTCCCCATAGCTGCCCCACAGCTGCTCCTACTGGACCAGTACCAGCTGGTACCAGTACTGGACCAGTACCAGCACCCCATGGCTGCCCCCCAGCTGCTTCTACTGGACCAGTACCAGCTGGTACCAGTACCGGACCAGTACCGGCACCCCACAGCTGCCCCATAGCTGCTTCTACTGGACCAGTACCAACTGGTACCAGTACTGGACCAGTACCAGCACCCCATGACTGCCCCGTAGCTGCTTCTACTGGACCAGTACCAACTGGTCCCAGTACCGGACCAGTACCGGCACCCCATAGCAGCTTTTAGAGGACTGGTCCCAGTACCGGACCAGTACCAGCACTGGGACTGCAGTCACGACCAAGCCAATTAAGGCAATGCCCTTAATTAATGCCGTTAATGCCCACAGCTCTGCAGTCACTCACCCCTCAAGCTCTAATTAATTAACCTAATTATTTGAATTAATTACCCACCCCTCTAGTCAGTCTCTGGCCCCACTCCAAGAGTTTAATTAATTGCCTGGTGGGTAATTATTACTTATATTATATTATATTATAGATATCAGATATTCTATATATGTTATATATTATAGAGCTATATTAAACCTTTAAGGCCACATAAAAAATCATATTATTTATGTGATTAATTAATATAATAATATAATATAATATAATATATAAAATACCTAGAGCTTTAATCTCTCTCTCCATAGATTAGGCCCCTATACATCTATGAAATATATCTGATATATAATATATATCATAGAATAGGTAGCTATTAAATATATCTTATATATATCTCTCTCTCATAGATTAGGTGAATCATATGTCTGATATAAATATATCTACTTTAATCTAATATAAAAGATATCTATCTTATATATCATAATATTCTATAGAATTGTATCTATATAACATATAATAGGACATATTACGTATAATAAGATATATATCTATCTACTGTATATTTTATATCAAATATGAGCATAGAAAAGAAATGAGATTAAATATCTCTCTATATTATAAGATATTAAAATATATATTGCAATATAAAAATGCACTTTTATATCTACCTTATCTTATATTAAATATATATACTTTATATATTAAAATATAGAGAGATTTTTAAAAAATATTTTTTAAATCTATTTTTTAAAATCTTTTTTAAATCTATTTTTTAAAATCTTTTTTTAAAATCTATTTTTCTAATCTATTTTTTTTAAAAGCTGTTTTTCTAAAAAAAGCTATTTTTAAAAAAATCTATTCATTATTATCATCTACGGCAACAAAATTCTTGTTAAGTGCTCAGCTTAAAAAAACCCTAAAATAATAAAGCCCCTTTCAGGGAAATGACTTTGTCCGAAACTGCCTGAATTCAACCCAAAGTTGCTGTTTACCCCCACCACTTGCCAAAAACAGGTTATTTTTGAGCCCAAACAGGTGCTGTTTTTCAGGCCCGTTTCGCCTGGTTGGGTTTGATTCATTTTTCATGCAAAAAAATCATTAAAAATAAAAAAAGGGGAATTAGGAAAAAAACCAACCCACTTCTCCTTTCTTGCTGTTTTCGAAACCAAACCCAGGCTATTTTGGGCAATTCTGGGCTGAAAAATAAACAAGCGCAGCTGCCACCTGCGGGCCAAAAAATCAGCCATTTTAGGTGTAAACACCCCCTTCACAAAATAAGAACTTTTAATTTAATTTCTTTATATTTTTTCACCTTTGGTACTGCTCTAAAGAGAAAAAAAAAGGGCAAAAAAGGTGATTTTTGTGATATTTATCACCATCCCCGGGCAAATGATTCAACTCTTGGAGCTGCACTGCAACTTAGAGCCCTGAATTTAAATATCTTAATTTTTTATATATATATATATATATATATAAATAAATATAAAAATATATATTTATATATACTATATTATATATTTCTATATTTTTATATTTTTCTAATATATATTTAATATATTTTAATATTTATATATATTTCATATATTTTTAAAAAGTCATAACATTAAACCTCACAACCTGCACCATAAATCACCCCCAATTTGCCCTAAAAACCCCTTAAAAATAAAATCCTGTCCCCATTTTTTGCAAGAAGTGAGTTTTCATCGCAGGAGGGGGGAAAAATCAGATTATTGCATCAATTTAGACTAAATATGCGTATCAGCATTCTAAAATACTTAATTATCTTTTATAGTTCATTCATAAATGTAATAAAAGGCATTTTCCCTATTAAATAATTCCTCTCTGCTCTTGAAAACTCAATTTCTGGCACCTTTCAATTGATTTTGAATTAATTTTTTAATAAGAGAACAACTGAGATGCTGAGAAGCCACCTCAAAAAATCACTATTTTTCTCCAACCTCCCCAAACCTCACTTTTTTTAACCCAAAATGGCCCATTCCAAGCCTGCCCACTGCATAAGACCAACAGAAATTGCACTGCCAGCAACCCTGATTATCAATAATTAATTAAAAATTAGATTAATGGGGAGATTTTGTGCGGTTATTGGTAAACGGGGAGGAAAATATATATATAAAAGTCACAATAATGGACCAAAAAGGACAAAAAATCCCCACTTCAAGTCCCTACTTAAACTTTAACATTCTCTTAATTAATGATTAAGGAGCCAAATTTTGGGGGAAAAATAATCACTATTTCTGTTTGAATTAATAATTTTCCTATTAACGAAGGAATTAAAAAAAGAAATCTCCTATTTAAGGATTTTAATACAAATTTTTGAGGGTCCTAAAGAAGTCAAACTCCTCTGAAACAGTCCCAAAAAGGTCAAATTAAACCTTTCCTACATAAAAATGGGGTTGGAGTTTGGCTTCGCTAAAAATCCCTAAAACTGCCCTAAAAAGATTATAAAAATTAAGATATTTTTTTTTTAAGCCAAGACTAAGCCTCCCCCCAAATTCACCTGAGAGCCCCCAAAATGCCACATCTTAAAGAAAACCTGTGATAAACCCCACAAAAATCAAGAAGATCGACAGAGACCCAAATTCAGGGACTTTAAGCAGCAGATTTAACTCAAAATTCACCCCCCAATGGCTCAAAAAAGAGGGAAATGACCTAAAAATAACATCCTTCAGCCTCAATCTTCACCCACCGCTTGAGGTCAGATCTCGCTAATTTTTTCCAACTAATGAACTCGTCTCCCTGAGCGGTTTAATTAAAAATACGGATTTTTCTACACTTTTTTGCCCCCAAAAAACTCTCCAAAAAAATGCCACTTTTAGGGCACGGCGTGAAGCCTTGATATTCAAACTGTCTGATTAAAAATATAATAAATAATAAAAATATAATATATAAAAATACTAATAACTTATAATTCGTAATTTCTAATAATTTACATTTTTATATAATATTTTATATATATATAAATATCGCTGTATTTCTATTTTTAAATATCTATTTTTTAAAGAAGATCCAACAACCAAACACTTAAAAATAAAAAAAAAACCACTAAAAAAATTCAAAGCCCTCCCCATTCTTAACCACAAAATCCTTTTTTTGGCTTATTTTGGCTCTAAAAGTCCTTTTTTTCTCCCCATTTGACCCAAATGAAGCGATTTCTCCCCCAGAAAAAAAAATATTGATCTTTACAATACTATATTCAGGGGAGAAAAAAAAAAAAAAAGTCGCTGTTTCTACTCTACCCAAAACCTCCTCAATTAAATAGCGTTCCTTGGAGGGAAATGTCATTTTCCACACCAAAAAAACCATCTCCTGGCACAACAAATTCACAGACTGAGCCCCCAGACCTGCCTCTTTGACCCCAAATTTCACATTATTTCCAAAAAAAACACCCTAAAAATGCCAAAATACAGGGCTTTTTGACCATTTTTGCCAACAAATTGCCCCCAGATTATATTTTTAGACAAAAAAAAGACCCTAAAAATCGAGGGGTTTGCCCACTTCTGCATCAACTCGCCTACAGATTATTTTTTTCCATCAACCCCCCCCTAAAATCATCTTTTAAGCCCAGTTCTGCCATCAAATCACCTGCCAATGACTTTTTTCCCCCAAAAAATTGACTTTATGACCTATTTTTTGACCATCAAATCACCTCCAAATTAATCCCCTCCCCCCAAAGACCCTAAAATCAACTTTTTTGCCTAAATCTGCCATTAAATCACCTATAGATTAATTCCCGCCCTAAGAAAAGGCCCTAAAATTGACTTTTTTTGCCCAACTCAGCCACCAAATCACCTCAGGGCGAATCCCCCCCCCAAAAAAGACCCTCAAAATCGACATTTTGACCCATTTTTGACCATCAAATGGCCACTGGCCCAATCTCCTGCCCTAAAAAATCCCCCCAAAATCGACTTTTTGACCTCAAATCACCTCCAAATGGACATTTCCCCCCATGAAATGGCCCCAAACTGACATTTTGACCCGTTGACTGCCATTTTGCCCCGGTTTTGGCCCCCAAAAGGGGGGGGTCTCCCGCCCTTAAGCCCCCCCACGGCCAAGATTTGGGGCAAAAAAGACCGAAATTTGTCATGGCGAGATGTTGAGGACGAGGACTTACCGGAGGAGACGGTGACGACGGCTCCGCTGCCCCACGCGTCAATACCACCAGCATTGCCACGGTGAAGCAAAACCCATGTCCCGCCGTGCAAAAACTCCTCCCCTGGCGATTTTGGGGACTAAAATCCATTTCCAATCAATTTGGGGGGTTTTTATCCCATAGGTGCATCCAAGAACTACTTTTTTTTAAATAATAAATGGATTTTTCATCCTTTTTGGGTGCATCCTGCAGACTTAAAGTTGTTTTGGGTTTTTTTTTCCCTCCTCCTTGGGTGAGTTGTGTAGACTCCTACAACGGAAATTTGGATGTCATCACAAAAATTGGACAAAAAAGGGAGGAAGAAAGGGAAAAAAGAAGCCACAAAAGGAAAAAGCATCACCATATTTGGGAAAAAGTGCACAGAAAGAGAGAAAAACCTGTATTTGGGATCACAATGCTCATATAAGGTGGAGAAATGATCATACTTGAGGCAAAAATGGGCATAAAGGCAAAAAAATCCCAGTATTTGGGGCAAAAATGGCTAAAAGATGCAAAAGGAACCAAATATTTGGGGCAAAAATGGTGATAAAGAGGAAAATACCCTGTATTTGGGATCGCAATGCCCACATAAGGCAGAGAAATTCCCATAATTGGGGCAAAAATGGGTGTAAAGGCAAAAGCATCTGAATGTTTGGGGCAAAAATGGCCAAAAGAGGCAAAAGGATCCAAATATTTGCAGCAAAACTAGCCATAAGGGGTAAAAGTAACCCCACATTTGGGTGAAAATTGGCTCTAGATGACAAAACGTTTCCAGATTGGGGTAAAAATGACCATAAAAGGAAAGCCATTCCCAGATTTGGGGTAAAACTAGGCGTAAAAGCCCAAAGCGTGCTCAGATTTGGGTCAAAACTGGCCAAAAAGGGCCAACGCGTGCCCAGATTTGGGTCAAAACTGGCCGAAAAGGGCCGACACGTGCCCAGATTTGTGTCAAAAACTGGCCAAAAAGAGCCAACGCATGTCGAGATTTTGGTCGAGAAGGTCCAGAACAGCTAAACCATGCCCAGATTTGGTGAAAAATTGGCCCAAAGAGACAAAACATGCCCAGATTTGCGTTGCAACTAGCCCAAAGAACCAAAGTGTGCCCAGATTTGGGTTGAAAGTGGCCTAAAGAGCCAAACCATGCCCAGATTTGAGCCAAAACTGGACCTAAGAGGCAAAAAATGCCCCAGTTTGGGTCAAAACTGGCTCAAAGAGGCAAACCATGCCCAGATTTGGGTCAAAACTGGCCAAAAAGGGCCAAAGCATGCCCCGATTTTGGTCAAAAGTGGCACAAAGAGCTAAACTATGCCCAGATTTGGGTTGAAACTGGCTCAAAGACCAAAAGCGTGCACAGATTTGGATCGAGAATGGGCCAAAGGGCCAAATCATGCCCAAATTTATGTCACAATTGGCCAGAAGAGGCAAAGCGTGCCCAGATTTGGGTGAAAACTGGCATGACGAGCCAAAGCGTGTCCAGATTTGAGGCAAAACTAGCCCAAAGAGCCAAAGCGTGCCCAAATATGGGGCAAAACGGACAAAATAAGGAAAAACATTCCCAGATTTGAGGAAAAAGCAACAATAAAGGGTAAAACATGCCCAGGTTTAGCGCAAAAATGGTCCTAAAAGAAAAGCATCACCACTTTAGGCAAAAATGAGACTAAAAGGCTCATATTTGGAACATTATCTAGCCATAAAGGGCGTAAGGTAAGCCTAGATGGGTAGAAAATGGTATTAAAAGGCAAAACCAAGCCCAGATTTTCTGCAGAAGTGGCCAAAAAGGGGAAGAGGGCACAAGGGGGTGGGGGGGGGGGGCTGGTCCCCTGGGAAAGGGTCCCCCCCCAACCTCCAGGAGTGGAGCTGAGCCCCCAGCAGCGTTTTTGTCACCGCCTGCACCGCCGTGATAAGCACAAACACCACCACAAGTGCCACCAGCACCCACGGTGACACAGAGGGCTACAAAATCCCCCGGCCCAGCCCCCTCCTCCGCGGGGATGCACGCCCGAGGGACCGCAGGCTGGGCTCGTCCTAAATGCACCCAAAAATACGCCTACAAGGGAAAAAACCCACCAGATTTCCTGCAAAACTGGGCATCGAGTGCTAAAGCATCCCTGGATTTGCTGAAATGTCCATAAGGAGCAAAAGCATTCTCGTTTTTAGGAGAAAAAAACCACTGTAAAAGGAAAAAAGTCCTCATATTTCTTGAAAATATATTGGCCACAGAACGCAAAGCATTCCTGTATTTCAGGCAATACAAGGAATAAGAAGGAAAACCATCCTCACACCTAGGGAAAAATGGCCAGAAACAGCACGAAACCCCCAGCGTTGCTCTAAAAGCAGCCACGTAGGGCAAACATACCCGGATCTCAGGGAAAACTGGCCATAAATAGAAAAACATCCTCAGATTTGATGCCAAAACGTCCATTAAAAGGCAAAATGTCCCCACACCTCCCGCAAATATGGCCAAAGCTGCAAAACATCCCCGGATTGGGGCTCCAAAAGGCCATGGTAGGCAAAACATCCCCACACTGGCTGATGAATTTGCTTCTAAAAGAGAAAGCATCCTGATATTTGGGGCAAAAACGTTCATAAAGGCACAAGCGTCCCCGTATTTAGGGCCAAAATGGTCCTATCAGGGAAAGCGTGCCCAGACTGGCTGCAGAAATGGCCATAATGGACAAAAGAATTCTCACATTTTTGGGGAAAAGTGCATCTAAGGGGAAAAACATCCCCAGATTTGATGCAAAACTGGCCCTAAGAGCCAATGTGTGCCCAGACTTGGGTCAAAATTGGCCCAACGATCCAAGGCATGCCCTCATTTGGGGTAAAAACTGGCCCAAAGAGAAAAAACATGTGCAGACTTGGGTCAAAACTGTCCCCAAGAGCCAAAGCGTGCCCAGATTTGCATCAAAACTATCTCAACGATCGAAAGCGTGCCCTGAGATGGGGCAAGACTTGCCCCAAAGAGCCAAAGCGTGCCCAGATTTGCGGCAAAATTGACCCAACAATCCAAAGTGTGCCCAGATTTGGGGCAAAACCGCCCAAAGAGCCAAAGTGTTGCCAGATTTGGGGCAAAATTGGCCCAACGATCCAAGGCGTGCCCACACTTGGGTGGAAACTGGCCCAAACACTCAACGCGTGCCCTGATTTGGGTCGAAACTGGCCCAAGGAGCCAAAGCGTGTCCAGGTATGGATCAAAACTGTCCCAAAGAGCCAAAGCGTGCCCAGATTTGGGGCAAAACCACCCCAAAGAGCCAAAGTGTCCCCAGATTTCGGTCAAAATTGGCCCAACGATCCAAGGCGTGCCCACGTTTGGGTTGAGCATGGCCCTAAAAGCCAAAGCATGCCCCGATTTGGGTCAAAACCGTCCCAAAGAGCCAAAGCATGCCCAGATCTGGGTTGACACTGGTCCAAAGAGCCAATGCATGCCCAGATTCAGGTCAAAAGTAGGTTGAAGAGGCAAAGCATGACCAGATTCGGACAAAATTGTCAAAAGAGGGCTAACCATCCCCAGATTTGCTAAAATAGTTGACAATACAGAGCAAACCATGCCCAGATACAGGACAAAAATGGTCATAAAAGGAAAACATCCCCATTTTAGGCGTGGAAATAGCCTGAAAGGGAAAAACGTCTCTGAATTTGCTGCAGACGTGGCCAAAAAGGGGAAGAGGGCACAAGTGTGGGGGGCTGGTCCCCTGGGAAAGGGCCACCCCCACCTCCAGGAGTGGAGCTGAGCCCCCAGCAGTGTTTTTGTCACCGCCTGCACCACCGTGATAAGCACAACAACCACCAGCAGCACCCACGGTGACACAGAGGGGTACAAAATCCTCCCACCCCAGCCCCCTCCTCTGTGGGGCCGCACGCCCGAGGGACCGCAGGCTGAGCTTGTCCTAAATGCACCCAAAAATACCCCTGCAAGGGAAAAAACCCACCAGATTTCCTGCAAAACTGGCCATTAAGAGCCAAAGCATCCTCATATCTCATTAAAAATGGCCATAAACCACAACAGAGTCCCACAACCTGTTCCAAAAAGAGCTGCAAAGGGCAAATACGCCCCCACCTTTGCAGCAAAAATGCTCATGAAAAGAAGAGAAATGCTCAGATTCAGGGTAAAATTAGCCGCAAAAGGTAAAACATCCCAGGATTTGGAGCAAAAAATGGCCATGAAAGACAGAGAAATGCCACTATTTAGGCTAAAACTGGCAATACAGCGCAAAATCAAACCCAGATGTGGGGAAATCATGGTGCTAACCCATAAAACACCCACATATTTCTGCAAAGGTGGCAATAGAGGGCAAAGCATCTTCGTATGCGATCCAAAAATGTCCATAAAGGATAAAAACCATGGTCAGATTTGAGGCAAAACTGACTCTAAATAAAAAAAGCATCCCCAGATTTGGGGAAAAACCACATAAAGGGCAAAACGTTCCCAGATGTGGGGCACCACTGCACATAAAGGGTAAAAAACCCCCAGATTTGGGGCAAAACTGTCTCTAAATGAAAAGATGTCCCCAGATTTGCAGCAAAACTGCACATATAGGGCAAAACGTCCCCAGATTTGGGGCAAAACTGTCTCTAAAGCAAAAAAAAGTCCCCAGATTTGCAGCAAGACTGCACATATAGGGCAAAAATTCCCCAGATTTGGGGCAAAACTGTCTCTAAAGCAAAAAAATGTCCCCGGATTTGCAGCAAAACTGCACATAAAGAGCAAAACATCCCCAGATTTGGGGCAAAACTATCTGTAAAGAAACAAAATGTCCCCAGATTTGCAGCAAAACTGCACATAAAGGGTAAAAAACCCCAAGATTTGGGGCAAAACTGTCTCTAAAAAAAAATATGTCCCCAGATTTGGGGCAAATTTGCACATAAAGGGCAAAACATCCCCAGATTTGCTGGGGCATCCCTGCTGCCAGACAATTTAACCCCTTCTTGCAGCCGGCCCTCCTCGCCCTATCGTTCCCTCGTCGCGAACGATCACCGCTGAGCAGCCCTGATCAGAATTTCCCCTTCAAATCCCCACTTTTGTGGGGACCACCAACGCAAAAAAGGGAAAAAACACACACGGATTGGCAGCAAATGTGAAAATAAAGGGTAAAACGCGTCCCAATGTGGGACAAAAATGCTCCTCAGAGAAAAAGCGCGCTCACATTTTGTACGGAAAAGGCCAGCAAGGGCAAAAGCAGCCCTGGATTTCTGGCAGAAGTGGCCAAAAATGGAAAAACACCCCTATTTTCGGTGCTGCAGTGGCCAAAAAAGGGGAAAAGGGCTTAATCCCAGGGGCTGGAAGGGGAAAGGGCCCCCCCCGGGTGCACAGCTGAGCCCCCAGCAGCGTTTTTGTCACCACCTGCACCACTGTGGTTCTTACTACCATACCAACCATCAGCACCCACGGTGACACAGAGGGCTACAAAATCCTCCCACCCCAGCCCCCTCCTCTGCGGGACCGCACGCCCGAGGGACCGCAGGCTGGGCTTGTCCTAAATGCACCCAAAAATACCCCTACAAGGGAAAAAAACCACCAGATTTCCTGCAAAACTGGGCATCGAGTGCCAAAGCATCCCTGGATTCGCTGAAATGTCCATAAGGAGCAAAAGCATCCTCGTTTTTAGGAGAAAAAAACCACTGTAAAAGGAAAAATGTCCTCATATTTCTTGCAAATATGTTGGCCACAGAGGGCAAAGCATTCCTGTATTTCAGGCAATACAGGGAATAAGAAGGAAAATCATCATCACACCTAGGGAAAAATGGCCAGAAACAGCAAGAAGCCCCCAGGTTTGCTCTCAAAGCAGGCATGTAGGGAAAACATCCCCACATTTGGGGAAAAATTGGCTGCAAAGTGCAACGTCTCCCCAGATTTGCTGCAAAAATCACCCAGGAAGGAAAAAGCATCCCTGTGGTTGGGCACAACTGGGGATAATGGGGAAAAGCATCCTCGTATCGGGGGTAAAAATGGCATGAGAAGATAACAAGTCCCTCAATTGCTTGCGGAACTGGCTCTAAAACCAAAAGCATCCTCGCATTTGGGGCAAAAATGGCTCTAAACAAAAAAAAAACACCCCAAAATTACAAAGCATGGGCGTATCTGGGGTAAAACTGTTTGCAAAAGGTAAAATGTCCCCAGGATTGGGGCAAAGCTGGACATAAAAGGAAAAGCATCCCCAAATCTGATGCAAAACCAGCCATAGGGGGAAAAACATCCCCACATTGGGACAAAACTGCACAGAAGTGGCAAAACGCCCCCACGGTTGGGGCAGAAGGCAGCATTAAGTACAAGAAAAAATCCCATATTACCTGCAGATAAATGCAGAAAGGCAAAAGCACCGCCGGTTTGGGGCTAAAAAGGACATAAAATGCAAAATATCCCAACAGAAAGGGACAAAGGATCTTCATATTGGGGTAAAACAGTCGGTAAGAGGCAAAACTTCTCCATGCTGGCTGCAGGCATGGACCTAAAGGCTTAGAGCATCTCCTGTTGGGGGGAAAAGTGGCGATAAAGGGCAAAACAGGCCCAGATTTAAGTGAAAATGAGAGCTCAGATGCCAGCAGTGATTTTGTCACCACCTGCACCACCGTGATAATAAGCAGCAGTACCACTACCAGCACCCACGGTGACACAGGGAGGTACAAAAATCCCCCAGCCCAGCCCCCTCCTTGGCAGGGCGAAAACACCCAAGGGACGGCAAATGCTCACAAAAAGAAGAGAAATGCTCAAATTCAGGGTGAAATCAGCGGTAAAGGGCAAAACGTCCCCAGTTTGGGGACAAAACAGTCTCTAAGTCAAAAAGCATCCTCAGCTTTGGGACAAAACTGCACATACAGGGCAAAACATCCGCAGATTTGGGGCAGCAACTGCACATATAGGGGAAAACGTCATCAGATTTGGGGCGGAAACCGCACATAAAGGGCAAAACCAACTCCAGAATTGCTGCAGAAGTGGCCAGAAAATGGAAAAGTGGGCACAACCGGGCGGAGTGCTGGTCCCCCCAGATCTGGGCCTAACTAGGTAGAAAGGGCAACAATATTCCCAAATTTATGGGATAAATTGTTGTAAAGAGTAAAGCAACCCCAGCTGTGTGGCAAAAATGAAGAAAGGGAAAAATATCAATATATTCAGGGGAAAAATGGTCGTAAAAGGGAAAACGTGCCCACATTTGGAGAAAACACACCCAAACAGCCAAAGCGTGCCCAGATTTGGGTCAAAACAGGGCCTAAAAGGCAAAGTGTGTGCAGATTTTGGTCAAACCTGGCTCAACAATCCAAAGCATGCCAGGATTTGGGTCAAAAATTGCCCTAAGAGCTAAAGAATACTCGGATTTGGGTCGAGAATGGCCAAAAAGGCCCAAAGCGTGCCCAGATTTGGGTCAAAACAGGCCCAAAGAGCCAAAGTGTGCCCAGATTTGGGTCAAAACAGGGCCTAAAAGGCAAAATGTGCGCAGATTTTGGGCAAAACTGGCTCAACAATCCAAAGCATGCCAAGATTTGGGTCAAAAATTGCCCTAAGTGCTAACGCATACTCAGATTTGGGTCAAGAATGGCCAAAAAGGCCCAAAGCATGCCCAGATTTGGGTCAAAACAGGGCCCAAAGGCCCAAAGCGTGCCCAGTTTTGGGTCAAAACAGGGCCCAAAGGTACAAAGCGTGCCCAGATTTGGGTCAAAACAGGCCCAAAGAGCCAAAATGTGCCCAAATTTGGGGCAAAAATACTCCAAAGAAGCAAAGCGTGCCCAAACTTGGGGCAAAATGGTCAAATTAGGGAAAAACATCCCCAGATTTGATGGAAAAGCAATGATAAAGGGTAAAATATGCCCAGGCTGAGGGCAAAAATGGTGCTAAAAGGAAAAGCATCGCCACTTTCAGCAAAAATGAGACTAAAAGGCAAAAGTGTTCTCACAGTTGGAACAACTCTGGCCATAAAGGGCATAAGCTGGGCAGAAAACGGTATCAGGAGGCAAAACCAACCCCAGATTTTCTGCAGATGTGGCCAGAAAGGGGAAAAGGGCAAAACCGCAGGGCTGGTCCCCTGGGAAAGGGCCCCCCCGCTCCCGGGCGCGGAGCTGAGCCCCCAGCAGGGTTTTTGTCATCGCCTGCACCACCGTGATAAGCACACCAACCATAATAACTAGCACAAATATTGCCAGTAGCCACGGTGACACAGAGGGCTACAAAATCCTCCCCCCCCAGCCCCCTCCTCTGTGGGGCCGCAGGCTGAGCTTGCCCTAAATGCACCCAAAAATGCCTCTACAAGGGAAAAAAACCCACCAGATTTCCTGGAAGCTGCGAATCAAGTTCAAAAGCATCCCTGGATTCGCTGAAAGGTCCATAAGGAGTAAAAGCATCTGCATTTTTAGGAGAAAAAAGGGCCATAAAAGGAAAAAAGTCCTCATATTTCTTGAAAATATATTGGCCACAGAGCGCAAAGCATTCCTGTATTTCAGGCAATACAAGGAATAAGAAGGAAAACCATCCTCACACCTAGGGAAAAATGGCCAGAAACAGCACGAAACCCCCAGCCTTGCTCTAAAAGCAGCCACGTAGGGCAAACATACCCGGATCTCAGGGAAAACTGGCCATAAATAGAAAAACATCCTCAGATTTGATGCCAAAATGTCCATTAAAAGGCAAAACGTCCCCACACCTCCCGCAAATATGGCCAAAGCTGCAAAACATCCCCGGATTGGGGCTCCAAAAGGCCATGGTAGGCAAAACATCCCCACACTGGCTGATGAATTTGCTTCTAAAAGAGAAAGCATCCTGATATTTGGGGCAAAAACGTTCATAAAGGCACAAGCGTCCCTGTATTTAGGGCCAAAATGGTCCTATCAGGGAAAGCGTGCCCAGACTGGCTGCAGAAATGGCCATAATGGACAAAAGAATTCTCACATTTTTGGGGAAAAGTGCATCTAAGGGGAAAAGCATCCCCAGATTTGGGGCAAAACTGGCCAAAAGACACAAAGGGTGCCCCAATTTGGGGCAAAACTGGTCAAAAGGGGAAAAGCATGCCTAAGTTTTGCAGCAAAATGGACAATAAAGGGCAAAGCGTGCCCAGATTTAGAGCAAAAACGGTCATCAAAGGAAAACCATCGCCATATTTGGTACAAAAATGGCCATAAGGGACAAAACCAGACCAATATTTGCTGCGGTATTGGTCAAAAAAGGGGAAGAGGGCACAAGTGGGGGGGGCTGGTCCCCTGGGAAAGGGCCCTCCCCGCTCCTGGGGATGGAGCTGAGCTCCCAGCACCGTTTTTGTCACCACCTGCACCACCGTGATAAAGAATAATACCCCAACCAGCACCACTCACGGTGACACAAGGAGGTACAAAAACCCCCCCAGGCCCAGCCCCCTCCTCTGCGGGACCGCAGGCTCAGCTCATCCCTCCCACCCCCCCAAAATACCCCTCAAAGGGAAATACAGCCCCAGATCTGGCACCAAAATGGGGCATCAAGCACAACGTCTCCCCACATTTGCCGCAGAAATCACCCAGGAAGGAAAAAGCATCCCTGTGGTTGGGCAGAACTGGGGTTAATGGGCAAAAGCATCCTCGTATCGGGGGTAAAAATGGTCATAAAGGCAAAACGTCCGCAGATTTTCTGCTGAATTAGCCCTAAAAATCCCTGAATATCCCCCTGGCTGGGGCAAAAGTGGTCATAAATGAACAAACATCCTCTCAATTTAGGGAAAAAAAACCATCCTAAAATGGAAACTTGCCCTGACTTGCTGCAAAAGGGTCCAGAAAAAGGGAAAAAGGTCACGACCTGCACAAGCAGCCCCAGACTGGGGGCAAAAATAGCCATAAAGGGCAAAATCATCCCATGGCTTGGGCAATACTGCACCTGAGAGCCAAAGCGTGCCCACATTTGGGTCAAAACTGGCCAAAAAGAGACAAAGTATGCCTGCATTTGGGCCAAAACTGGCAAGAAGAGCCCAAGCGTGCACAGATTTGGGTCAAAACCGGGACAGAGAGATAAAGCGTGCACAGATTTGGGTCAAAACTGGCCCAAAGAGCCAAAGCGAAGCCAGATTTGGGTTGAAAGTGAGCTAAACAGGCAAAGCACGAGCAGATGTGGACAAAATTGTCAAAAGAGGGCAAAACATCCCCAGATGCCCTAAAAAAATTGACAATGAAGGGCAAACCATGCCCAGATCCACACAAAAAATGGTCGTAAAAGGAAAAAATCCCCGTATTAGGTGCAGAAATAGCCCAAAAGGGAAAAACGCCTCTGAATTTTCTGCAGACGTGGCCAGAAAGGGGAAGAGGGCACAACCGCAGGGCTGGTCCCCTGGGAAAGGGCCCCCCCCCAGTTCTGGGCATGGAGCTGAGCCCCCAGCAGAATTTTTGTCACCACCTGCACCACTGTGGTTTTACAATACCACACCAATTACCATCAGTACCCACGGTGACACAGAGGGGTACAAAATCCTCCCACCCCAGCCCCCTCCTCTGCGGGACCGCACGCCCGAGGGACCGCAGGCTGGGCTCGTCCTAAATGCACCCAAAAATACCCCTACAAGGGAAAAAAACCACCAGATTTCCTGCAAAACTGGGCATCGAGTGCCAAAGCATCCCTGGATTCGCTGAAATGTCCATAAGGAGCAAAAGCATCCTCGTTTTTAGGAGAAAAAAACCACTGTAAAAGGAAAAATGTCCTCATATTTCTTGCAAATATGTTGGCCACAGAGGGCAAAGCATTCCTGTATTTCAGGCAATACAGGGAATAAGAAGGAAAATCATCATCACACCTAGGGAAAAATGGCCAGAAACAGCAAGAAGCCCCCAGGTTTGCTCTCAAAGCAGGCATGTAGGGAAAACATCCCCACATTTGGGGAAAAATTGGCTGCAAAGCGCAACGTCTCCCCAGATTTGCTGCAAAAATCACCCAGGAAGGAAAAAGCATCCCTGCGGTTGGGCACCACTGGGGATAATGGGGAAAAGCATCCTCGTATCGGGGGTAAAAATGGCATGAGAAGATAACAAGTCCCTCAATTGCTTGCGGAACTGGCTCTAAAACCAAAAGCATCCTCGCATTTGGGGCAAAAATGGCTCTAAACAAAAAAAAAACACCCCAAAATTACAAAGCATGGGCGTATCTGGGGTAAAACTGTTTGCAAAAGGTAAAATGTCCCCAGGATTGGGGCAAAGCTGGACATAAAAGGAAAAACATCTCCAAATCTGATGCAAAACCAGCCATAGGGGGAAAAACATCCCCACATTGGGACAAAACTGCACAGAAGTGGCAAAACGCCCCCACGGTTGGGGCAGAAGGCAGCATTAAGTACAAGAAAAAATCCCATATTACCTGAAGATAAATGCAGAAAGGCAAAAGCACCGCCGGTTTGGGGCTAAAAAGGACATAAAATGCAAAATATCCCAACAGAAAGGGACAAAGGATCTTCATATTGGGGTAAACCAGTCGGTAAGAGGCAAAACTTCTCCATGCTGGCTGCAGGCATGGACCTAAAGGCTTAGAGCATCTCCTATTGGGGGGAAAAGTGGCGATAAAGGGCAAAACAGGCCAGATTTAAGTGAAAATGAGAGCTCAGATGCCAGCAGTGATTTTGTCACCACCTGCACCACCGTGATAATAAGCAGCAGTACCACTACCAGCACCCACGGTGACACAGGGAGGTACAAAAATCCCCCAGCCCAGCCCCCTCCTCTGCGCGGCCGCACGCCCGAGGGACCACAGGCTGGGCTCGTCCTAAATGCACCTAAAAATGCACCTGAAAGGGAAATAAAGGCCCAGATTTGGTGCAAAAATAGTCCTAAAGGGAAAAAGCATCGCCATAGTTTGGGCAATACTGCACCTAAGTATCAAAATCTACCCATATTTGGGTCGAAAGTGGCCTAAAGAGCCGAAAGGTGCCCAAAGTCTGCCCAGATTTGGGTCAAAACCGCCCCAAAGAGCCAAAGTGTTGCCAGATTTGGGGCAAAATTGGCCCAACAATCCAAGGCGTGCCCACACTTGGGTTGAAACTGGCCCAAACACTCAACGCGTGCCCCGATTTGGGTCGAAACTGGCCCAAGGAGCCAAAGCGTGTCCAGGTATGGATCAAAACTGTCCCAAAGAGCCAAGGCGTGCTCAGATTTGGGTCAAAACTGCCCCAAAGAGCCAAAGTGTTGCCAGATTTGGGGCAAAATTGGCCCAACAATCCAAGGTGTGCCCACTTTTGTGTTGAAACTGGCCCAAACACCCAACGCGTGCCCCGATTTGGGTCGAAACTGGCCCAAGGAGCCAAAGTGTGTCCATATATGGATCAAAACTGCCCCTAAGAGCCAAAGCGTGCTCAGATTTGGGTTTAGCATGGCCCAAAAAGCCAAACCATGCCCTGATTTCGGTCAAAACTGGCCCAACGATCCAGCTCTGCCCAGATTCAGGTTAAAAGTGGGCCAAAGCATGCCCAGGTGTGGACAGAATTGTCAAAAGAGGGCAAAACAATGGCAGATTTGCTAAAAATATAGTCAATAAAGGGCAAACCATGCCCAGATTCACACAAAAATGGTCATAAATGGAAAACATCCCCAGATTTGGTGCAGAAGTGGCCTAAAAAGGGAAAAGCGTCTCTGAATTCTCTGCAGACGTGGCCAGAAAGGGGAAGAGGGCACAACCGCAGGGCTGGTCCCAGGGGAAAGGCCAGCAGCGTTTTTCTCATCGCCTGCACCACTGTGATAAGCACACCAACCATAACTACAACGACTAGCACCCACGGTGACACAGAGGGCTACAAAATCCTCCCACCGCAGCTCCCTCCTCTGCGGGGCCGCACGCCCGAGGGACCGCAGGCTGAGCTCCTCCTAAATGCACCCAAAAATGCCCCTACCAGGGAAAAATTGCCCCAGAATTGCTGCAAAGCTGGGCACAGAATGCCAAAGCATCCTCATATCTCATTAAAAATGGCCATAAACTACAACAGAGTCCCACAATCTGTTCCAAAAAGAGCTGCAAAGGGCAAATACGTCCCCACCTTTGCAGCAAAAATGCTCATGAAAAGAAGAGAAATGCTCAGATTCAGGGTAAAATTAGCGGTAAAGGGCAAAACATCCCCAGTTTGGGGGCAAAACTGTCTCTAAGTAAAAAAGCATCCTCAGATTTGGGGCAAAACTACACATAAAGGGCAAAAAGTCCCCATGTTTGGGGCAAAACCTGCACCGTAAGGGCAAAATGTCCCCAGATTTGGGGCAGAAACTGCACATAAAGGGCAAAACCAGCTCCAGATTTGCTGCAGAAGTGGCCAGAAAGGGGAAGAGGACACAACTGGGCAGGGGGCTAGCCCCCCAGATTTGGGGCCAAACTAGCCAGAAAGGGCAAAAGTATTCCCAAAGTATGGGATAAAGTCTTGTAAAGAGAAAAGAAGTCCCACATTTGTGGCCAAAAAAAAGAAGAAAGGGATAAATATTGCCATGCATAGGCAAAAATGGTCATAAAAGGGAAAGCGTGCCCAGATTTGTGTCGAAACTGGCCCAAAGAGTCAACGCGTGGCCAGATCTGGGTCAAAACACTCCCAAAGACACAAAGCATGCCAAGATTTGGGTTAAAACTGGACCAAAAAGCCAAAGCATGCACTGATTTTTGTCACAACTAACCCAAAGAGCCAAAGCGTGCCCAGATTTGGGTCAAAACTTCCCCAAGGAGCCAAAGCGTCCCCAGATTTAGGTAGAGAATATCCCAAATAACCAACACATACCCACATTTGTGTCAAAAATTGCCCTAATACTGTGGCAGTACACCCCCCCCCCCAGCAGGAAACGTAACTTCTCCAGGCTTCAGGGTTGAGAATGGCCAAAAAGGGCCAAAGGATGCCCCAATGTGGGTCAAACCAGGCCCTAAAAAAGAAAGCGTGAGCAGATTTGGATCAAAACTGGCCCAAAGAGCAAAAGCATGCCCAGATTTTGGCCAAATATGCCCAAAAAGCCAACACATGCCCAGATTTTGGGCAAAAATTGCCCTAAGGCCTAAAGCATACTCAGATTTGGGTTGAGAACGGCCAAAAAATGCCAAAGTGTGCCCTGATTTGGGCCATAACTTGTCCAAACACCCAAAGCATGCCAGGATTTGCGATGAAACTGGCCCCAAAAGCCAACGCGTGCACATATTTAGGCCAAAAATTGTCCAAAGACAAAAGCCTTCTCAGATTTGGGTCAAGAATGGCCAAAAAGGGTAAAAGTGTGGCCCGACAGTGGTCAAAACTGGCCCAAAGAGCCAAAGCATGCCAAGATTTGAGAGAAAACTGACACAAAGAGCCAAAGCATGCCAAGATTTGGGTCAAAAATTCCTCTAAGAGCCAAAGTGTGCCCAGATTTGGGTTAAAACTGACCCGAAGCACCAAAGCATACACAGATTTAGGCCAAGAATTGCCCTAAGATCCAAAGCGTGCTTAGATTTGGGTCAAGAATGGTCAAAAAGAGCCAAGCCATGCACAAATTTGGGTCAAAACTGGCCCAAAGGGCCAAAGCACGGCTACATTTGGGTCAAAATCGGCCCTAGGAGTCAAAGTGTGTACAGATATGGGTCCAAAGTGGCCCAAAGAGCCAAAGTGTTGCCAGATCTGGGTCAAAACTGGCCCAAAGAGGACAGAAATGGCGCTAAAATGCAAAGCGTGAACGGACTTTGGCCAAAAATTCCTCTAAGAGCCAAAGCATGACCTGACTTCGGTCAAAACTGGCCCAAACAACCAAAGCGTGCCCAGATTTGGGGCAAAAATTGCCCTAGGAGCCAAAGTCTGCTCAGATTTGGGTTGAGAATGGCCAAAAAGGGCCAAAGCGTGCTCAGATTTGGGTCAAAACTGGCCCAAACAGCCAAAGCATGCCTTGAATGGTGTCAAAACTGCCCAAAGAGCCAGAGTGTGCCTAGATTTGGGCCAAATCTGGCCCAGAAAGCTGCGCTGTGCACAGATTTGGGCCAAAAATTGCCCTAGGAGCCAAAGCCAGCTCAGATTTGGGTTGAGAATGGCCAAGAAGGGCCAAGCCATGCACAAATTTGGGTCAAAACTGGCCCAAAGAGCCAAACCATGCCCACATTTGGGTCAAAACTGGCCCTAAAAGGCAAACCATGAACAGATTTGGTCTAAAATTGTCCTAAGAGCCAAAGCCAGCTCAGATTTGGGTTGAGAATGGCCAAAAAGGGCCAAAGGGTGCCCGGATTTGGGTCAAAACACACCCGAAGACACAAAGCATGCCAAGATTTGGGCCAAATCTGGCCCTAAGAGCCAAAGTGTGCACAGATTTGGGGCAAAAAGTGCCCTAAAAAATAAAGCATACTCAGATTAGGATTGAGAAGGGCCAAAAAGGGCCAAAGCATGCAACGATTGGGATCAAAACTGGCCCAAAGAGCCAAACCATGCCCAGATTTGGGTCAAAAATGCCCCTAAAAGGCAAAGCCTGAACAGATTTGGGCCAAAAATTCCTCTATGAGCCAAAGCATGACCTGACTTCAGTCAAAACTGGCCCAAAGTGCCAAAGCGTGCCTAGAGTTGGGGAAAAAATTACCCTAAGAAACAAAGCCTGCTCAGATTTGGGTTGAGAATGGCCAAAAAGCGCCAAAGTGTGCCCGGATTTAAGTGAAAACTGGACAAAGAGACAAAACGTGCCCAGATTTGGGCCAAAAAGTGCCCTAAATCCTAGAGCATACTCAGATTTGGGTGAAGAATGGCCAAAAAAGGCCAAAGTGTGTCGTGATGTGGGTCAAAAATCATCCCAAAAGGCAAAGCGTGCGCAGATTTTCATCAAAACTGGCCCAAAGAGCCAAAGTGCGCACAAATTTGGGTCAAAAATTGCCCTAAGAGCCAAAGCGTGCACAGATTTGGGTGAAGAATGGCCAAAAAGGGCCAAAGCGTGCCCAGCTTTGGGTCAAACCTGACCCAACGATCCAAGGCATGCCCACACTTTGGTCCAAACTGTCCCAAAGAGCCAAAGTGTGCCAAGATTTGGGGCAAAACTGGCCTAAAGAGCCAAAGTATGCCACGATTTGGGGCAAAACCGGCCTAAAGAGCCAAAGTGTGCCAAGATTTGGGGCAAAATTGGCCTAAAGACCCAAAGTGTGCCAAGATTTGGGGCAAAACTGGCCTAAAGACCCAAAGTGTGCCAAGATTTGGGGCAAAACTGGCCTAAAGACCCAAAGTGTGCCAAGATTTGGAGCAAAACTGGCCTAAAGAGCCAAAGTGTGCCAAGATTTGGGGCAAAACTGGCCTAAAGACCCAAAGTGTGCCAAGATTTGGAGCAAAACTGGCCTAAAGACCCAAAGTGTGCCAAGATTTGGGGCAAAACTGGCCTAAAGACCCAAAGTGTGCCAAGATTTGGAGCAAAACTGGCCTAAAGAGCCAAAGTGTGCCAAGATTTGGGGCAAAACTGGCCTAAAGAGCCAAAGCGCGCACACATTTGCGTCAAAACTGGACAAAGAGCCAAAGCCCGCCCGGATTTGGGTCAAAACTGGCCCCAAGAGCCTAAATGTGGCCAGGTTTGGGTCAAAACTGGCCCCAAGAGCCAAAGCGTGCCCAGATTTGGGCCAAAAAGTGCCCTAAGACCTAAAGCATACTCAGTTTTGGGTGAAGAATGGCCAAAAAGGGCCAAAGTGTGTCGTGATGTGGGTCAAAAATCACCCTAAAAGGCAAAGCGTGCGCAGATTTTCATCAAAACTGGCCCAAAGAGCCAAAGTGCGCACAAATTTGGGTCAAAAATTGCCCTAAGAGCCAAAGCGTGCACAGATTTGGGTGAAGAATGGCCAAAAAGGGCCAAAGCACGCCCAGATTTGGGTCAAAACTGGCCCGAAGAGCCAAAGCGTGCCCAGATTTGGGCCAAAAACCAACCAAATCGTCACAGGAGAAGGTTTTTGAGTTGTTTTGGGGACAGAGCGCAGAGCGGTGCGGGTGCGGGCATTTGTGGTGATGGCCTGAGGGTGCTTGGGGTCACTGGAAGCATCTGGGTGCCATGTGAAGGTGCTTGGGTGCTATGCAAGGACACTTGGGTGCCATTCAGGGGGCACTCGGGCTCACGGCAAAGGGTGCTGTGCAAGGGGCCGGGCTCCGCGCAAGGGTGCTTGGGTGCCACGCGATGGGTCCAGGGTCCATGGAAAGGGTCTCACCCTACGTGGAAGGGTGCTTGGGTGCTCTGCAAAGGATCTCGGCTCCATGCAAGGGTGCTTGGGTGCCCTGCAATGGGACCGGGTTCCATGGAATGGGTCTCATCCTCCGTGGAAGGGTGCTTGGGTGCTCTGCAAAAGCACTTGGGTGCCATGCAATGGGTCCAGGTTGCGTGCAAAGGGTCTCATCCTCCACCCAAGGGTGCTTGGGTGCTCTGCAAAGGGTGCAGGCTGCATGGAATGGGTCACATCTTCCATACAAGGGTGCTGGGGTGCCATGCAGTGGGTCCAGGCTCCAGGCAAAGGGTCTCATCCTCCATGGAAGGGTGCTTGGGTGCTCTGCAAAGGATCTGGGCTCCATGCAAGGGTGCTTGGGTGCCATGCAATGGGTCCAGGGTCCATGGAAAGGGTCTCACCCTCCGTGGAAGGGTGCTTGGGTGCTCTGCAAAGGCACTTGGGTGCCATGCAATGGGTCCAGGCTCCGTGCAAAGGGTCTCATCCTCCATGGAAGGGTGCTTGGGTGCTCTGCAAAGGATCTGAGCTCCACGCAAGGGTGCTTGGGTGCCATGCGATGGGTCCAGGGTCCATGGAAAGGGTCTCACCCTCCACCCAAGGGTGTTTGGGTGCTCTGCAAAAGATCTGGGCTCCATGCAAGGGTGCTTGGGTGCCATGCGATGGGTCTAGGTTCCATGGAAAAGGGTCTCATCCTCCACCCAAGGGTGCTCGGGTGCTCTGCAAAGGGTGCAGGCTGCATGCAAGGGGTCACATCCTCCATACAAGGGTGCTTGG
This sequence comes from Astur gentilis, assembly GCF_929443795.1. Lineage (NCBI taxonomy): Eukaryota > Metazoa > Chordata > Aves > Accipitriformes > Accipitridae > Astur > Astur gentilis. Next base: position 103,061 of record NW_026060798.1, read on the forward strand.
GTGCCATGCGATGGGTCCAGGGTCCATGGAAAGGGTCTCACCCTCCGTGGAAGGGTGCTTGGGTGCTCTGCAAAGGCACTTGGGTGCCACGCAATGGGTCCAGGCTCCGTGCAAAGGGTCTCATCCTCCATGGAAGGGTGCTTGGGTGCTCTGCAAAGGATCTGGGCTCCGTACAAGGGTGCTTGGGTGCCATGCGATGGGTCCAGGGTCCACGCAAAGGGTCTCATCCTCCACCCAAGGGTGCTGGGGCGCCCTTCAAAGGGTGCAGGCTCCGTGCGAATTTCGCTCGGGTGCTCGGCAAGGCTCTCGACCGCCGAGCCGAAACCCCGACGCAACCGCTCGAGCGCATCCAAGCGGGGCCAACAGTTGTCGCGCCTCGTCGCCTTCCGCTTCCTCCCGTGTTCAGCCGGTGGCTTCTATGATTTTTTTTTTTTTTTTTTTTTTTTTTTCCTTTTTTTGGCCGGCGGCGCACCGGCCCGGCGTCACCGTGAGCAGCTTTCGCGCAGTAGTAGGTGGCCGTGTCGTCGGCCCTGAGGCTGTTCATCTGCAACGTGAGCGTGTTCTGGGAGTTGTCCCTCGAGACGGTGAAACGTCCCTTAACCGCCGGCCCGTAACCGGTGGTATCGCCACCGCTCCGATGACTCGCGACCCACTGGAAACCTTTGCCGGGAGCGTGACGAATCCAAACCATGTCGCTTTTGCCGAAAGCGAAGCCGGAGGCCTTGCAGAGGAGACGCAGGGACCCCCCGGGTGTTTGGAGACCACCTCCGGATTCGACCAGTTGCACGGCCGCCCGCAGCCCTGCGGAAAAAAAGAAGAAAAAGACGGAATTAAATCGGGTCCCGGCGTCGTTAAGTCCAAAATCGACGCTCAAGGCGTTGGGTCGCGTTGAGTTGCGTTGGGTTGACCTACCTGGGAGGGCGGCGAGGAAGAAGAGGAGGAGGAAGGTGGGGGCCGTGTGGCTGCCCATGGTGGAGAGGAAGAGGATGGGGGAAGCCGGGGGGATGTGCCACCATGGCGAGCCGGCGGGGTTTTAAAGGCGCCGAGCGTCGGGAATTTGCATAAAGAGGGGCGGGGAGGGGGTCGTTATCGTCACCCCTCGTCACCCACCGTCACCCATTGCAAATCTACGGTGGGTGCTCGTTGGGGGAGGGGGGGGAAGGTGGGGGAGGGGAAGATCGATTTTTTTTTTTTTTTTTTTTTAATTAATCCGCCGCCGAGTTGACGGCCCATTGGGTAACGACGGGCGGTCGTTGGGGCGAGGGGTTAATTAATTGCGCGGTCGGCAGCGAGCCCTTATTACGAGGGAATTCTTTAATTACGAGCTTGGCCGCGCAGTTAGAATTGGTTACGCTGATAAATTATTTAATTGCCGTCTTCGCCACGCGCCCTGATAATGGTTTCATACCAAATTATTTAATTAAAAACTCTTCCGTGCACCTTTCTATCGGTTTTATACCAAATTATTTAATTACTAGCTCTGCCACGCACTTTTCTATTGCTTTTATAACGAATTATTTAATTACAAGCTTGGCCGGGCACCCTTGGATCATTATTTAACGACTCAATTAATTACAAGCTCGGCCATGCAGCTTTATATCAATTTTATAACAAATTATTTAATTACAAGCTCTTCTGTGCACCTTTGGATCAGTTTTATACCAAATTAATTAATTACGAGCCCCGCTGTGCACCTTTATGTCGTTTTTATAACGAATTATTTAATTACAAGCTCGGCCATGCCCCTTTCCATCGCTTTTATACCAAATTAATTAATTACAAGCTCTGCTGTGCACCTTTATGTCATTTTTTACACCAAATTATTTAATTACGAGCTCGGCCGGGCACCATTATATCATTTATATAACGAATTAATTAATTGCCAGCCCTGACGAGGGCTCTTAGCGCATCTTTGCAGTGAATTGTTTAATTGCAATCTTTATAGTGCGCCCTGATCACTTAATTACACGGAATTAATTAATTGCAGTTGCTGCAGTGCCTCGATCAATTACTTACACTAATTAACTTAACTGCAATGTCTGCAGTGCGCTGATCACTTAATTACACGGAATTAATTAATCGCAATCACTGCAGTGCCCTTATAGTTTATTTACACAGAATTAATTAATTGCAATGGCTGCAGTGCCCTGATCAATTATTTACACTAATTAATTAATTGCAATGGCTGCAGTGCCCTGATCAATTATTTACACTAATTAATTAATTGCAATGGCTGCAGTGCCCTTATCATTTATTTACACTGATTAATTTAATTGGAATCACTACAGTGTCCTGATCACTTAATTACACTGAATTAATTTAATTGGAATCACTACAGTGTCCTGATCACTTAATTACACTGAATTAATTTAATTGGAATCACTACAGTGTCCTGATCACTTAATTACACTAAATTAATTGCAAGCTCTGCAGTGCCCTGATCACTTAATTACACTGATGAATTAATTAATTGCAACCACTACAGTGCCCTGATCACTTAATTATGCAAATTAAATTAATTGCAATCCCTTGATCACTTCATTACATTAATTAATTTAGTTACAAGCTCTGAGGCACCCTGATCACTTAATTACACTGATTAGTTTAATTGCAGCCACTACAGAGCCCTGATCACTTAATTACATGGAATTAATTTAATTGGAATCACTACAGTGCCCTGATCACTTAATTACATGGAATTAATTTAATTGGAATCACTACAGTGCCCTGATTACTTAATTACATGGAATTAATTTAATTGGAATCACTACAGTGCCCTGATTACTTAATTACATGGAATTAATTTAATTGGAATCACTACAGTGCCCTGATTACTTAATTACATGGAATTAATTTAATTGGAATCACTACAGTGCCCTAATCACTTAATTACACTGATTAATTTAATTGCAATCACTGCAGTACCCTTATCACTTAATTACACTAATTAATTTAATTACAAGCTCTGCAGTGCCCTGCTCACTTAATTATGTGAATTAATTAATTGCAGTCGCTGCAGTGCCCTGCTCAATTATTTACACTAATTAATTAATTGCAAGCTCTGCAGTGCCCTGATCATTTATCTTCACTAATTAATTAATTGCAAACACGGAAGTGCCCAGATCACTTAATTACACTAATTATTTAATAATGATTGCCGCTGTGCCCTGATTAAGATTACACTGAATTAATTAATTGCCAGCCCTTGCCCTGCACTAATTATCCTGGAATTATTTAATTACCCTCTTTGTGGGTAATTATTGTTTATTTGGGTTTGGTTCTTTCCTGGTAGTGACCTCATTGCTGACATCACGGGCACCGTTTTGGGGCAGAAAGGCGGGTTTTGGGGGACTGCCGGAACACCCTTCCCTGCTCCGGGGGGGCAGGATTTTGGGAAAAGTCTGGGATTTGGGGAAAAGTCTGGGATTTTGGGATACAGGCCCGGGATTCTAATCCCCAAGGAAAGGATTTGGGGGAAAAGAATGGGATTTGGGGAAGATGGTGGGATTTGGGGATTCAGGGTAGGGATGCTTAAGTTCAGGGCAAGAATTTTGGGAAAATAATGGGAATTAGGGAAGAAGCTGGGATTTTGGGAAAACGGTGGTGGTTTGGGATACAGGGTAGGGATGCAGGTCCTCAGGGCAAGGATTTGGGGAAAATAATGGAAATTTGGGAAGAGGCCGGGATTTGGGGAAAACTATGGAGGTTTAGGATACAGGGTAGGGATGCCGATCCTCAGGGAAAGGATTTGGAGAAAATAGTGGGAATTAGGGAAGAGGCTGGGATTTGGGGAAAATAATGGGAATTTGGGAAGAGGCTGGGATTTGGGGCAAACTATGGAGGTTTGGTATGCAGGACAGGGATGCCGATCCTCAGGGAAAGGATTTGTGGAAAATAATGGGATTTTGGGAACAGGCTGGGATTTTGGGATGCAGGTTAGGAATGCTGATCCTCAGGGAAAGGATTTTGGGAAAATCATGGGAATTAGGGAAGAGGCTGCAATTTTGGGGAAATCATGGGAATTAAGGAAGAGCCTGGGATTTGTGGAAAATGCTGGAGTTTTGGGATACGGGGTAGGGATGCTGATCCTCAGAGAAAGGATTTTGGGAAAATCATGGGAATTAGGGAAGAGGCTTGGATTTGGGGAAAATAATGGGAATTAGGGAAGAGGTTGGGATTTTGGGGAAGTGCTGGAGGTTTGGGATACAGGGTAAGGATGCTGATCCTCAGGGAAAGGATTTGTGGAAAATAATGGGATTTTGGGAAGAGGCTGGCATTTGGGGATGCAGGTTAGGAATGTTGATCCTCAGGGAAAGGATTTTGGGAGAATAGTGGGATTTGGGGAAGAGGCTGGAATTTTGGGATGCCGATCCTCAGGGAAAGGATTTGTGGAAAATAATGGGATTTTGGGAACAGGCTGGGATTTTGGGATGCAGGTTAGGAATGCTGATCCTCAGGGAAAGGATTTTGGGAAAATCATGGGAGTTAGGGAAGAGGTTGGGATTTGGGGAAAATAATGGGAATTAGGGAAGAGGCTGGGATTTTGGGGAAGTGCTGGAGGTTTGGGATACAGGGTAAGGATGCTGATCCTCAGGGAAAGGATTTGTGGAAAATAATGGGATTTTGGGAAGAGGCTGGCATTTGGGGATGCAGGTTAGGAATGTTGATCCTCAGGGAAAGGATTTTGGGAGAATAGTGGGATTTGGGGAAGAGGCTGGAATTTTGGGATGCGGGGCCAGGATGCTGATGCTCCAGGAAAGGATTTTTGGGAAAAAAATGGCAATTTGGGAAAATGCTGGGATTTTGGGATACAGGGTAGGAATACTGATGCTTAGGGAAAGGATCTTAGGAAAATAAAGGGGTTTGGGGAAGAGGCTGGGATTTTGGGAAAATGCTGGGATTTTGGGATACAGGGTAGAAATGCTGATCCTCAGGACAAGGATTTGGGAAAAATAATGGGATTTTGGGATGCAGAGCTGGGATGCTGATGCTTTGGGAAAGGATTTTGGGAAAATAATGGGAATTTGGGAAGATGCAAGGATTTGGGGATACAGGGTATGGATGCTTATCCTCAGGGAAAGGATTTTGGGAAGATGGTGGGAATTTGGGAAGATGCTGGGTTTTTTTGGATGCAGGGCATGGATGCTAATCCTCAGGGAAAGGATTTTTGGAAAATAATGGGTATTTGCAAAGATGCTGGGATTTTGGGATACGGGGTATGGATGCAGCTCCTCAGGGAAAGGTTTTTGGAAAAGTAATGGGATTTTGGGGAAAGAGACTGGGATTTGGGGATGCAGGGCAGAGATGGTCTTGCTTGGGACAAGATTTTGGGGAAAATGGTGGGATTTGGGGAAAATGGTGGGAATTTGGGATGCAGAGCAGGGGTGCTGATCCTCAGGGAAAGGATTTGGGGAAGGTGCTGGGATTTTGGGAAGATGCAAGGATTTGGGGAATGCAAGGCAGGCGTATCGTGGCTTAGAGCAAAGATTTTTGGAAGATGGTGGGATTTGGGGGAAATGCTGGAATTTAGGGATGCAGAGCAGGGATCCTGATGCTCAGGACAAGAATTTGGGGAAGATGTTGGAATTTGGGAAGTGGCTGGTGTTCTGGGATACAGTGCGGTGATCCCCATGCTCAGGGCAAGTTTTTGGGGAAAATACTGGGATTTGGGGTAGGTTCTGGGATTTGGGAATGCAGGAAAGGATGCTGATGCTCTGGGCAAGGATTTGGGGAAAATAATGGAAATTTGGGAAGATGATGGGATTTGGAGAGGCAGAGCAGGGATACTGATGCTGCGGACACACATTTTGGGAAGATGCTGGAATTTTGGAAGACTTTTGGATTTTGGGAAGCAGAGCAGGGATCCTGATGCTCAGGACAAGGATTGTGGGAACATAGTGGGATTTTGGGAAGATGCTGGGATTTGGGGACGCAGGGCAGGGATGCTGATGCTCAGGGCAAGGATTTTGGGGAAAGATGGTGGGATTTTGGGGAAGATGCAGGTCAGTGATGCTCATGCTCAGAGCAAGGATTTTTGGGAAGATAGTTGGATTTAGGGGAAGATATGGGGATTTTGGGATGCAGGGCAGGGGTATGTTGGCTCAGAGGTAGGATTGGGGGAAGATGGTGGGATTTTGGGAAAATGGTGGGATTTAAAATTGCAGGGAAGGGACGCTGCTGCTCGGGACAAGGATTTTGGGAAAGATGCTGGGATTTTGGGAAGATGTTTGGATTTGGAGATTCATATCAGGGATGCTGATGCTCAGAGCAAGGATTTTTGGGAAGATGCTGGGATTTGGGGATGCAGGCCAGGGATGTTAATGCTCAGGGCGAGGATTTTGAGGAAGATATTAGGATTTTGGGGATGATGCTGGGATTTGGGGATGCAGGATAAAGATGCCAATGCTTGAGGCAAGGATTTTTGGGAAGGTGCTGGGATTTGGGGATGCAGGACAAGAATACCGATCCTTGAGGCTAGGATTTAGGGAAGATAGTTGGATTTTAGGGAAGATGCTGGGATTTGGGGATGCAGGGCGGGGTTGCTGATGCTCAGGGCAAGGATTTTGGGGAAGATGGTGGGATTTTGGGAAGATGCTTGGATTTGAAGATGCATATCAGGGATGCTGATACTCAAAGCAAGGATTTTGGGGGGAAATGCTGGGATTTGGGGATGAAAGGCAGAGGTTTCTGGGCTCAGGGCAAGGATTTTGGCAAGATGCTGATATTTTGGGAAAATGCTGGGATTTGGGGATGCAGGCCAGGGATGTTAATGCTCAAGGCAAGGATTTTGGGGATGATGCTGGGATTTTGGGGATGATACTGGGATTTGGGGGAAGATGCTGGGAGTTTGGGATACAAGGCAGGGATGCTGATGCTCAGGGAAAGGGTTTTGAGGAAGATGCTGGGATTTTAGGGAAGATGTTGGGATTTGGGGATGCAGGACAAAGATGCCAATGCTTGAGGCAAGGATTTAGGGAAGATAGTTGGATTTTAGGGAAGGTGCTGGGATTTGGGGATGCTGGTACACGGGGCTAGTATTTCGGGGAAGATATCGGGATTTTGGGGGAAGATGTTGGGATTTGGAGATGCAAGGCAGGGATGCTGATGCTTGGGGCAAGGAATTTTCCTATATAATATGATTTTTGGGAAAATGCTGGGATTTGGGGATGCAGAGCAAGGATGCTGATGCATGGGGCCAAGGAATTTGGGGAAGATGCAGGGATTTTGGGAAGATACTCGGATTTGGGGATGCATGTCAGGAATGCTGATGGTCAGAGGAAGGATTTTGGGGAAGATGCCAGGATTTTGGGGAAGATGCTGGGATTTGGGGATGGAGGGCACAGGGGTCTGGGCTCAGAGCAAAGGTTTTGGGAAGTTGCTGAGATATGAGGAAAATACTGGGATTTGGGGATACAGGGCCAGGTTGCTGAATGCTGAGAGCAAGGATGTTCAGGAATATGCTGGAATTTTGGTAAAGATGCTGGGATTTGGAAATGCAGGGCAAGGATGTTGTTGCTTGGGGCAAGGATTTTGGTGAATATGCTGGAATTTGGGGGAAGATACTGGGATTTTTGGAAGCAGGGCAGGGATGCTGATGCTCGGAGAAAGGTTTCGGGGAAGATTCTGGATTTGGGGAAGATGCTGGGATTTTGGGAAGACGCTGGGATTTGGAGATGCAGGGCAGGGATATCTGGGTTTAGAGGAAGGATTTTGGAAAGTTGCTGGGATTTTGGGAAGATGCTGGGATTTGGGGATACAGGGCAAGGATACTGATGCTTGGGCCAAGGACTTGGGGAAGATGGTGGGATTTGGGGGAAAACAGTGGGATTTTGAGCTGCGGGGCAGGGATGTTGATGTTTGGAGGAAAGATTTTGGGAAAGATGTTGGGATTTTTTGGAAGATGCTGGGATTTGGGGATGCAGGACTGATGCTGATTACTGGGGCAAGGATTATGGGAAGATAATTGGATTTGGGGCAAGATGATGGGATTTTGGGATGCACGGCATGGAAACTGATGTTCAGGCCAAGGATTTTAGGAAGATGCTGGGATTTTTGGCAAGATGGTGGGATTTGGGCATGCTGGGCAGGGGTGCTGATGCTGAGGGCAAGGATTTGGGGGAATATGCTGCAATTTGAGGGAAGATGCTGGGATTTGGAGATGCAGGGCAAGGATGATGATGCTCGAGGCAAGGATTTTGGGAAGATAGTTGGATTTGGGGGGAGATGCTGGGATTTGCAGATGCAGGGTAAGGGTAGAGATGCTTGGGGCAAGGATTTTAGAGAAGATGCTGGGATTTGGGGGAAGACGCTGGGTTTTTCGGATGCAGGGCAGGGATGCTGATGTTTGGGGTGAGGATTTTGGGAAAACACTGGGATTTTGGGGAAGATGCTGTGATTTGGGGATGCAGGGCAGGGATGCTGATGCTCCGGGCAAGGATTTTGGGTAGATGCTTGGATCTGGGGGAAGATGCTGGGTTTTTTCGGATGCGGGGCAAGGGTGCAGATGCTCGGGCTGGGATTTTGGGCAAGATGCTGGGATTTTGGGCAAGATGCTGGGATTTGGGGATGCAGGGCAGTGATTCTAGTGGTTGTGGTAAGGATTTGGGGGAAGATTCTAGGAGTTTGGAGAAGATGCTGGGATTTGAGGATGCAGGACAGGGATGCTAATACTTGGGCAAGGATTTCCAGCAAAATGCTGAAATTTGGGGAAGATGCTGGGATTTTTGGATGCGGACACATTTGGGCACAGAGCAAGGATTTGGGAAGATAATTGGGTTTTTTGCAAAGCTGTTGGGATTTTGGGATGCAGGGCAGGGATGTTGATGTTCAGGCAAGGATTTGGGGAAGATGCTGGATTTTGGAAGGATGTTGGGATTTGGGGGAAGATGCTGGGATTTTTGGATGCAGAAGACAGTTGTCTTGGCTCAGAGCTAGGATTTTGGGAAGATGGTGATATTTTGGGAAAATACTGGGATTTGTAGGTGAAAGGCAGGGATGCTGATGCTTGGGCAAGTATTTGGGGAAGATGCTGGGATTTGGGGGAAGACGCTGGGATTTTGGGAGGAAGGGCAGAGATTTCTGGGCTCAGGGCAAGGATATTGGGAAGATGCTGGTATTTTGGGAAAATGCTGGGATTCGTGTATGCAGGGCATGGGTGTTGATGCTCAAGGCAAGGATTTTTGGAAGATGCTGGCATTTTGGGAAGATGGTGGGACTTGGGGATGCAGGACAAGTATCCCGATGCTCGAGACAAGGATTTGGGGAATGTAGTTGGATTTTGGGGAAGATGCTGGGATTTGGAGGTGCACAGCAGGGATGCGGATGCTCGAGGCAAGGATTTTGGGAAGATAGTTGGATTTAGGGGGAGATGCTGGGATTTGCAGATGCAGGGTAAGGGTAGAGATGCTTGGGGCAAGGATTTTGGGGGAAGATGCTGGGATTTTGGGGGAAGATGCTGGGATTTGGGGGAAGATGCTGGGTTTTTTCGGATGCAGGGCAGGGATGCTGATGTTCGGGGCAAGAATTTGGGGGAATATGCTGAGATTTTGGGAAGGTGCTTTGATTTTCGGATGCAGGCACAGTTGCCTGGGCTCGGAGCAAGGATTTTGGAAGATAATTGGATTTCTTGGAAGATGCTGTGATTTTGGGATGCAGGGCAGGGATGCTGATGTTCAGGCAAGGATTTTGGGAAGTTGCTTGGATTTTGGGAGGATGCTGGGATTTATGGATGCAGGGCAAAGGTGCAGATGCTTGGGCCAGAATTTTGGGCAGGATGCTGGGATTTGAGGATGCTGATGCCCGAGGCAAGGATTTGGGGAAGGTAGTTGGATTTTAGGGAAGAAGCTGGGATTTTGACTTGTGGGAAGGATTTTGGGAAGATGCTGGGATTTGGGGAGAATGCTCAGATTTGTGGATACAGGGCAGGGAGACTGATGTTCAGGCAAGGAATTTGGGAGGATAGTTGGATTTGGGGGAAGATGTTGGGATTTGGGGATTCAGGGCAGGGGTGTCTTGACTCAGAGGAAGGATGTTGGGAAGATGGTAGGATTTGGGGGAAAATACTGGGATTTTGAGCTGCAGGGCAGGGATGTCGATGTTTGGGTCATGGATCTGGGGAAGATGCTGGGATTTTGGGATGCAGGGAAGAATGCTGATGCTCAGGTGAAGGCTTTTGGGAAGATGGTGGGATTTGGGGATGCGGAGCAATGATGCTTATCATTGGGGCAAGGATTTTGGGAAGATAATTGGATTTGGGGAAGATGGTGGGATTTTTGGCAAGGTACTGGGATTTGTGGGGATGCAGGGCAGGGATGCTGATGTCTTGGGCAAGGATTTTGGGAAGATGCTGGGATTTGTGGGGATGCTGGTCAGGGATGCTGATGCTCAGGGATGGATTTTAGGAAGAAACTTTTTTGGGGGGAAGATGCTGGGATTTTGAGGGATGCAGGGCAGGGTGGCTTATGATCACAGCAAGGATTTGTGGAAGATGCTGGGATTTGGGGATGCAGGGCAATGATGCTGATTATTGGGACAAGGATTTTGGGAAGACAATTGTATTTTGGGGAAGATGATGGAATTTTGGGATGCAGGGCAGGGATGCTGATGCACAGGGTCAAGGATTTGGGGAAGATAATTGCATTTTGGTAAATGCTGGGATTTGGAGATGCATGGCAGAGCTGTCTAGGCTCAGAGCAATGGATTTGGGAAGATGCTGGGATTTGGGGATGCAGCGCAGGGATGCTGATGCTTGGGATAAGGATTTTGGGAAGATGCTGGCATTTTGGAATGCAGGGCAGGCATGCTGATGCACAGGTCAAGGATTTTGTGGAAGATGATGGAATTTTAGGGGAAGGTGCTGGGAATTGGGGATGCAGGGCAGGAATGCTGGTGCTCAGGGCATGGATTTTGGGAATATGCTGGGATTTTGGGGTATGCAGGGCAGGGACGCTGATGATCGGGCCAAATATTTTGGAGAAGATGCTGGGATTTTTTGGAAGGTGCAAGGATTTGGGGATGCAGGCCAGGTGTCTTGATGGTCAGGACAAGGATTTTGGGAAGATGCTAGGATTCAGGGATGCAGGGCAGGGATGATGCTGCTCATGGAAAAGCTTTGGGGAAGATGCTGGATGTTGGGAAGATGCTGGGATTTGCCAAAAATGTTGAGTTTTGTGGATGCAGGGCATTGGTGCTGATGCTTTGGGGCAAGGACTTTGGGAAGATGGTGGGATTTGGGGGGAAATATTGGGATTTTGAGCTGCAGGGCAGGGATGTCGATGTTCAGGGCACGGATCTGGGGAAGATGCTGGGATTTGGGGATGCAGGGAAGAATGCTGATGCTCGGGTGAAGGCTTTTGGGAAGATGGTGGGATTTGGGGATGCGGAGCAATGATGCTTATCATTGAGGCAAGGATTTTGGGAAGATAATTGGATTTGGGGAAGATGGTGGGATTTTTGGCAAGGTACTGGGATTTGTGGGGATGCAGGGCAGGGATGCTGATGCTCAGGGGAAGGATTTGCAGGGAGAGGCTGGAAGTTTTGGGAAGATGTTGGGATTTTGGGATGCAGGGCAGGGATGCTGATGCTCAGGGAGGGATTTTAGGAAGAAACTGGTTTTTGGGGGAAGATGCTGCGATTTTGAGGGATGTAGGCCAGGAAGGCTTATGATCACAGCAAGGATTTGTGGAAGATGCTGGGATTTGGGGATGCAGCGCAGGGATACTGATGGTCAGGGCAAGTATTTTGGGGAAGATGTTGGGATTTTGGGGCAGGTGATGGGATTTGCTGATGCACAAAGGGATTCTGATGCTTGGTGCAAGGAATTTGGGGAAGATACTGGGATTTGGGGGAAGATACTCGGATTTGGGATGCAGGGCAAGGATGCTGACTATTGGGGCAAGGATTTTAGGAAGATAATTGTGTTTTGGGGAAGATGATGGAGTCTTTGGATGCAGGGCATGGATGCTGATGAATGGGGTCAAGGATTTGGGGAAGATAATTGGATTTGGGGTAAAATGCTGGTATTTGGTGATGTAGGGCAGGGGTGTCTGGGCTCAGAGCAATGGTTTTGGGAACATGCTGGGATTTGGGAAGGTGCTGGGATTTGGGGATGCAGGCCAGGTGTCTTGATGGTCAGGACAAGGATTTTGGGAAGATGCTAGGATTCAGGGATGCAGGGCAGGGATGATGCTGCTCATGGAAAAGCTTTGGGGAAGATGCTGGATGTTGGGAAGATGCTGGGATTTGCCAAAAATGTTGAGTTTTGTGGATGCAGGGCATTGGTGCTGATGCTTTGGGGCAAGGACTTTGGGAAGATGGTGGGATTTGGGGGGAAATATTGGGATTTTGAGCTGCAGGGCAGGGATGTCGATGTTCAGGGCACGGATCTGGGGAAGATGCTGGGATTTGGGGATGCAGGGAAGAATGCTGATGCTCGGGTGAAGGCTTTTGGGAAGATGGTGGGATTTGGGGATGCGGAGCAATGATGCTTATCATTGGGGCAAGGATTTTGGGAAGATAATTGGATTTGGGGAAGATGGTGGGATTTTTGGCAAGGTACTGGGATTTGTGGGGATGCAGGGCAGGGATGCTGATGTCCAAGGCAAGGGTTTGGGGAAGATGCTGGATTTTGGGGAAGATGTTGGGACTTTCAGATGCAGGGCAGGTTTTGCTTCACTCAGAGCAAGGATTTTGGGAAGATGTTGGGATTTTGGGATGCAGGGCAGGGATGTTGATGCTCAGGGATGGATTTTAGGAAGAAACTGGTTTTTGGGGGAAGATGCTGGGATTTGGGGGGATGCAGGGCAGGAAGACTGATGCTCAGGGCAAGGATTTTGGGGAATATGCTGGAAGTTTTGGGACGATGCTGGGATTTGACGATGCAGGGCAGGGATGCCAATGCTGGGCACAAGGATTTTTGGGAAGATGGTGGAATTTTTGGGAAGGTGCTGGGATTTTGGGGGTTGCAGGACAGGGATACTGATGATCAGACCAAGGATTTGGGGAAGTTGGTGGGAATGTGGATGCAGGGCAAGGATGCTGATCCTTGGGGCAAGGATTTTGGGAAGATAATTGTATTTTGGGAAGATGCTGGGATTTGTGTATGCAGGGCAATGTTGCTGATGCTGGGGGCAATGGTTTTGGGAAGATGTTGGGATTTGGGGATGGAGATCATGGTTGCTGAGGCTCAGAGTAAGGTTTGGGGGGAAGATGCTGGGATTTGGGGATGCAGGGCAGGGATGCTGATATTTGGGCTAGGATTTTGGGAAGACATTGGGATTTTGGGAAGATGCTGTGATTTTGAGGAATGCAGGGCAGGGTTGCTGATATTTGGGCTAGAATTTGGGGAAGATGCTGTGATTTTGGGGAATGCAGGGCTAGGACACTGGTGCTTGGTGTAAGGATTTTGGGAGGATGCTGGGATTTGGGGAAAATGCTGGGATTTCCTGATGCAAGGCAAGGATGCTGATTCTCAGAGCAAGGGATTTGCACAGATAATGCAATTTTGGGCAAGATGCTGGGCTTTGGGGATGCAGGAAAGGAATGTCTGGTCTCGGGACAGCGGTCTGGGCTTGCTAGAAGGATTTTGGGAAGGTGCTACGTGCCTGCTGCAGCCAGTCCATGCAGGAGGTGCTTGAGGTGAAGCCAGAGCCCTTGCAGAGGAGGTCCGGAGCAAGAATTTGGGCTCAAGAAAGGCTTGTGTGCTTGGTGCAAGGGTCCAATTTTCCAAGAAGATGTGGGAGTTTCTGCAAGGACTTCAAGAAGGTGTTGGGGTCAGGACCACCACTATCAGCATATTTCCCGCAGTAGTAGGTGGCCGTGTCGTCGGCCCTGAGGCTGTTCATCTGCAGCGTGAGCGTGTTCTGGGAGTTGTCCCTCGAGAGGGTGAAGCGTCCTTCGACCGACGGCGCGTAGTAGGTGCTACTACCACCGCTGTTAATCAACGCGACGTAATCGAGCCCCTTCCCGGGTGCCTGTCGCATCCATCCCATGCTGAAGCTGCTGAAGGTGAAGCCGGAGCCCTTGCAGAGGAGGCGCAGGGAACCCCCAGGTGTCTGGAGACCACCTCCGGACTCGACCAGTTGCACGGCCGCCCGCAGCCCTGCGGAGACAGGAAGGACGGGATGGAGTCACCCAAGTCCCTGATTCTCCCACCCACCCAAAATCTGCCTGACGGAGGTTGGAGCATCCTATTTGAGAGGGCTGCAAGGAAGAAGACGAGGAGGAGGAAGGTGGAGGGGGGCTGCTCTGGACTATATCCTACTTGGGGGGTCCTCTCTGCCAAAGGGGGACTCGAGTTGCTCAGGGTGATGGTTACACCAAAGGAAGGTTCAGGGGGCCTTGACCATCCCTGCCCTGTTTCCAGACCCCTGACCCAACCCTGGACCCCTTGCTCTCAACCCAGACCCTTTGCTCCAAGCCCAGACCCCTGCAAGGGCTCCGGCTTCACCTTCAGCAGCTACAACATGTTCTGGGTGCGACAGGCACCCGGGAATGGGCTCGAGTGGGTCGCGGGTATTACCAGCGATGGTAGTTGGACAGGTTACGCGCCATCGGTCAAAGGACGCTTCACCATCTCGAGGGACAACTCCCAGAGCACGGTCACGCTGCAGATGAACAGCCTCAGGGCCGACGACACGGCCACCTACTACTGTGCGAAAAATGCTGGTGGTGATGGAAAAGCTGGCATCACGTCCCAGCATCCCTGCCTTGTGTCCCATCACCTCAACATCTGCCCAAAACCCTTGCCCTGAGCCAGGATGCAGCTCCAAGACTGGACCCTCACAGTGATCCCAGAGCCTTGTACGGAACACAGACCGTCGCCCTGAGCCCGGATCCCTGTCCCAACCCGGGATCCTTTCCCCAAGCCTGGACCTTCCTACCCTGACCCAACGTCCCTGTACTGTTCCCAGCATCTTCCCAAAGCCCGGCCCCTCGCTCTGAGCCTGGACTGTTTGCAGGAGTCTGGAACCTCTGCAAGGAGCCTGGACCCCTGCATGGTGCCCAAATCCCTGGATCTTGCCCCAAACCTCGTCCCCACACGTCTTCTACAAGGTCAGCACGTTGGGTGAGAGACGTCTGGGCTGGGTGAGAACGGTCAAAACTCGGGACAAGGGTCCGGGTTGGGTGCAGGGGAGCAGGTAGGTTGCAAGAATCCAAGAATATGGAAGGGGTTTGTGGAAGAGGCCAAGTTTTGGGGACGCAGAAAAGGGATGTTGGGGCTCGGTGGCGGCGTCGGCGCAACCATCATCATCGTCTTCTTTCGCGCAGTAGTAGGTGGCCGTGTCGTCGACCCTGAGGCTGTTCATCTGCAGCGTGAGCAAGTTCTGGCTGTTGTCCCTCGAGATGGTGAAGCGTCCCTTGACCGATGGTGCGTAGAAGGTGTAACCACCGCTGTAGTGAATACTCGCCAGCCACTCGAGCCCCTTCCCGGGCGCCTGTCGCACCCAGAACATGCCGTAGCTGCCGAAGTCGAAGCCGGACGCCTTGCAGCGGAGGCCCAGGGACCCCCCGGGTTTCTGCAGGCCCCCTCCGGACTCGACCAGTTGCACGGCCGCCCGCAGCCCTGGGGAGGGGGCAGAAGGTGAGAGACCCCCAGATTCCCATCATCCTTCCTCCAGGCTGGCCCCAGACTCGTGGGAGCAAACCTGGGGTCCGGGGGAGGGTTCGGTCCAGAGGGATGGGTCTGTTCTGGGATTTGGGAACGCAGAGCAGGGACGTCGGGGCTCGGTGCCGGGGTCCAGGCTCGGGACCGGCAGATGCAGCGGCTGCAGCCGTCGCAGCGCGGCGCTGAGGGCTGCCAGGCATCGCTGCCTCCTGCCTCCCGCGGGGACACCGCTCGACGGCGGTTTTCCTGCCCAGACGTCCCGTCGGTGCCACCACCAAGTTTCGTGCAGTAGTAGGTGGCCGTGTCGTCGGCCCTGAGGCTGTTCATCTGCAGCGTGAGCGTGCTCTGGGAGTTGTCCCTCGACACGATGAAATGTCCTTGGACCGCCGGCGCGTAGTGGGTGCTACTACCACTGCTGTAAATACTCGCCACGTATTCGAGCCCCTTGCCGGGCGCCTGTCGCAGCCACTCCATGGCATAGCTGCTGAAGTCGTAGCCGGAGCCCTTGCAGAGGAGGCGCAGGGACCCCCCGGGTGTCTGGAGACCACCTCCGGATTCGACCAGTTGCACGGCTGCCCGCAGCCCTGCGGAGAGAGAAAGGACGGGATGGAGTCACCCCGGTCCCAGACTCGCCCACCCACCCAAAATCTATACGCATGGGGTTGGACAATTCTACCTGTGAGGACTGTGAGGAAGACGAGGATGAGGAGGAAGGTGGAGGGGGCCTGCTCTGGGGTGGGTCCTGTTGGTGGGTCCTCTCTGCCCAGGGGGACTCGAGTTGCTCAGGGTGATGGTTACATCAAAGGAGGGTTCCACAGGCCCTGACCATCCCTGCCCGGCCCCCAGCCCTGTCTCCAGACCCCTGCACCCAACCCGGACCCTTGTCCTGAGCCTCGACCCTTCCCACCCAGCCCAGACCTCTTGCACCCAACCCGCGTCCTTTGCGGCGAGTCCGGGTTTTTGGGCCCCATGGGCGGCCGTGCAACTGGTCGAGTCCGGAGGTGGTCTCCAGACACCCGGGGGGTCCCTGCGCCTCCTCTGCAAGGCCTCCGGCTTCACCTTCAGCAGCTACAACATGGACTGGGTGCGACAGGCGCCCGGGAAGGGGCTCGAGTGGGTCGCGGGTATTAGCAGCAGTGGTGGTACCACCTACTACGCGCCATCGGTCAAGGGACGCTTCACCATCTCGAAGGACAACTCCCAGAGCACGGTCACGCTGCAGATGAACAGCCTCAGGGCCGACGACACGGCCACCTACTACTGCGCGAAAGAAGACGATAATTATTGTGGTGGGACCAACCCTGGTACCGAGCCCCAACATCCCTGCACTGTGTCCCCAAATCCTCCCAAAACCGTCACCCCACTCCAAGACCCCTGCAGCCCCTCCAGATCGCTCCTCAAGACTCGCCCATTTGTCCCACACCTCAACCATTTGCCGCAAACCTCAACTCTTTCACCAAAACTGCAAGATTTTTTGCCCCGAAACTCAACTGTGTTTGCTCCAAACCTCTACCATTTGCCCCAAAGCTCAATCCTTTGCCCCAAAGCTCAACCATTTTTGCCTCAAAGCTCCATTGTTTGCACCAAGCTTTGACTGTTTGCCACAAACTGCAACTGTTGCCTCTAAACCTCAACCATTTGCATCAAACCTCAACCATTTTGGCCCCAAACTTCCATCATTTTGGCCTCAACCCTCAACTGTTTGCCCTAAATCTCAACTGGTTTTGCCCCAAACATCAACCATGTTTGCGTTGGATGCAAGGGATCAGGTCGGTTACATCGCAAGAGTCCAGGAATGAGGTATTTGACCTCGTTTGTGTCTTAATGTCGCTCTTGGGATCATATGAGACACTTCCCCGACATTGGATCGGGACAGCGTCCTTTGACCGCTGGTGCGTTGGAGGTGCTACTACCACTGCTGTGAATACTCGCGACGTATTCGAGCCCATTCCCGGGTGCCTGTCGCACCCAGAACATGTTGTAGCTGCTGAAGGTGAAGCCGGAGCCCTTGCAGAGGAGGCGCAGGGACCCCCCGGGTGTCTGGAGACCACCTCCGGACTCGACCAGTTGTACGGCCGCCCGCAGCCCTGGGGAGACAGAAAGGATGGGATGGAGTCGCCCAGGTCCCTGAATCACCCACCCACCCAAAATCTGCCTGACGGAGGTTGGGGGATCCTATTTGAGAGGGCTGCAAGGAAGAAGACAAGGAGGAGGAAGGTGGAAGAGGGTGCTGCTCTGGGGTGGGTCCTGCTGGGGGGTCCTCTCTGCCGAAGGGGGACTTGAGTTGCTCAGGGTGATGGTTACACCAAAGGAGGGTTCCACAGGCCTTGACCTTCCCTGCCCTGTTTCCAGACCCCTGACCCAACCCTGGACCCCTTGCTCTCAACCCCGACCCTTTGCTCCAAGCCCAGACCCCTGCAAGGGCTCCGGCAGGGACCTCCTGGGGTGTTTGGGCTCCGTGGGCGGCCGTGCAACTGGTCGAGTCCGGAGGTGGTCTCCAGACACCCGGGGGGTCCCTGCGCCTCCTCTGCAAGGCCTCCGGCTTCACCTTCAGCAGCTATGCCATGAACTGGGTGCGACAGGCACCCGGGAAGGGGCTCGAGTGGGTCGCGTATATTAGCAGAGGTGGTGGTAGCATCTACTACGCGCCATCGGTCAAGGGACGCTTCACCATCTCAAGGGACAACTCCCAGAGCACGCTCACGCTGCAGATGAACAGCCTCAGGGCCGACGACTCGGCCACCTACTACTGCGCGAGAGATGGTGGCGGTGACACTGATGCTCACTCCGAGCCGCAGCATTCCTGCTCTGTTCCCCCAGATCCCACCAACTTTCCAAAGACCATCCACTCAGCCCGGACCCTTGCACCAAACCCAAATCCTTTCCCTGAGCCTGGACCTTTTGCTCCCAACCCGGACCCAACACCAAACACAGACCCAACACCCAACCCACGTCCTTGTCCTGAACCTGGACCGTTTCCATCAAGCTGTGACGGTTTGACAAATTCAATGTCTCAAACATCCGCTAAAGAACTTTGCTGGAGAAAACGGTCTCTGTAAAAATGCTGGAGTTTTGTGAACAGGAAAATGTGGCCGGAGGACAGGGCCCCACGGAGGGTGGGAACGCACTTCTCCAAAGCCCCAATTCCTTATCTTAATTGACCAGGAGAAGGAACACAATTTATGCCTTCCTGGAGGAAGAAGACCCCACGGAAGTTGGGACTGTGCTTCTATCTTCAGCGGCCATGCCAGCAGGAAAAGAAACGCAACTCCACAATGAGTCACCCCCCAAAGCTCACCGACCGATTCCAGAGAACCCCGGGAACGGGAACTGCGCATGTCGAGACCATCAACCAACACACGATAAAAGAAGAGAGAACGAGTCCTCAGTGCGCGCCCTCCGGAACTGGATCTCTACGCTGGCTGGACCAATGCTCGACCCAGGACTGGTGAAACCCTTCTCCTCTTCTCTTCTCTTCTCTCTTTCTCTCTTTCTCTCTTTCTCTCTTTCTCTCTTTCTCTCTTTCTCTTTCTTTCTTTCTCTCATTCTCTCTTCTCCTTCTCTCTTTTCCACAATCGCTACACGTCATCCTTTTAAACAGAAACCGTTGACCAACTCTGAGACTAGGAGTGGATCCAGCTCCTCTTTGAGAAGGAGAACAGAAAGCAAGTGGGTCTGCTCTGACCCTCGGGCCTCAACGGGAGGGCTCTCCTTCTGATACGTTTCATGTTCCTTTTTCCATTTTGTTTTTCTGTACTTCCCTCCTCTTCTCAAACAGCGGCTTAATGCCATGTTGCAAGGCTCATATTGATAAGGTCACTTGTACTTGAGCAAGGTTAGCCAGGTTGACTCAATGTTGATTGTTGTTTGAACTCCCCTGCTGTCGTTTCACCTTAATTCTGACAAAGGAAATCGATGAACCTCAGTCGCAACAACTTTGGGACGCGACACGAGCCCAGACCCTTGCACCAAACCCAGACCCTCACATCCCGCCTGCAGCCTTGCAGCGAGCCCAAATCCTTCACGGTGCCCAAATCCCCGGCTCTTGACCCAAATCTGGGCCCTCTGCCTCCTCTGCAAGTGCTCTGACGTCACCTTCAGCAGCAACGACACGCCGTGGGTGCGACAGGCGCCCGGGAATGGGCTCGAATACGTCGCGAGTATTCACAGCAGTGGTAGTAGCACCTCCAACGCACCAGCAGTCAAAGGACGCTGTCCCGATCCAATGTCGGGGAAGGGTCTGATATCATCCCAAGAGTGACATTAAGACACAAACGAGGTCAAATGCCTCATTCCTGGACTCTTGCGACCCAACCGACCTGATCCCTTGCATCCAACGCAAACCCTTGTCCTGAGCCTCGACCCTTCCCACCCAGCCCAGACCTCTTGCACCCAACCTGCATCCTTTGCGGTGAGCCCGGGTGTTTGGGCTCCATGGGCGGCCGTGCAACTGGTCGAGTCCGGAGGTGGTCTCCAGACACCCGGGGGTTCCCTGCGCCTCCTCTGCAAGGGCTCCGGCTTCACCTTCAGCAGCTACCCCATGTACTGGGTGCGACAGGCACCCGGGAAGGGGCTCGAATATGTCGCGTGTATTGACGATGATGTTAGTACCACCTGGTACGCGCCGTCGGTCGAAGGACGCTTCACCATCTCGAGGGACAACTCCCAGAACACGCTCACGCTGCAGATGAACAGCCTCAGGGCCGACGACACGGCCACCTACTACTGCGCGAAATGTGCTTATGGTGCTGCTGGTGGCACCAAACCCCAACACCCCTGTACTGCATCCCCAAACCTTGGCCTCTTCCACAAACTCCTGCCTTATTCCTGGATTCTTGCAACCTACCTGCTCTCTTGTACCCAACGCGGACCCTTGTCCCAAGTTTCGACCCTTCCCACCCAGCCCAGACGTCTCTCTACCAACCCAAAGCCCTTGTAGAGGACGCACCGAGCCTGGGTTTGGGGCAAGACGCGGGGATTTGGGCACCGTGCAGGGGTCCGGGCTCCTTCCAAAGGATCCAGACTCCTGCAAACAGTCCAGGGCGAGGGTCTGGGATTTGGGAAGATGCTGGGAATGGTGCAGGGACATTAGTTCAGGGTAGGAGGGTGCAAGCACGGGGCAGAGGATCCACAGTCGCGGCAGGGATCCGGGCTCAGGGCGAGGACCTGGGTTGGGTGCAGGGGTCCAGGTGGGGCACAAGGGACCACGAACTGGATGGGAGTTTGAGGATGATGCCGGGATTTCGGGACACAGTACAGGGATGTTACGGATCAGTGCCAGCGCCGGTGCCAGCATCACTATTACCATCAGCAGATTTCGCGCAGTAGTAGGTGGCCGTGTCGTCGGCCCTGAGGCTGTTCATCTGCAGCGTGAGCGTGTTCTGGGAGTTGTCCCTCGAGATGGTGAAGCGTCCTTTGACCGACGGCGCATACCAGGTGTAACTACCACCAGGGTTAATATCCGCGACGAATTCGAAACCCTTCCCAGGTGTCTGTCGCACCCAGTACATGCCGAAGCTGCTGAAGGTGAAGCCGGAGGCCTTGCAGAGGAGGCGCAGGGACCCCCCGGGTGTCTGGAGACCACCTCCGGACTCGACCAGTTGCACGGCCGGCCACGGAGCCCAAACACCCGGGCTCACCGCAAACAACGTGGGTTGGGAGGAAGAGGTCTGGGCTGGGTGGGAAGGGTCAAGGCTCAGGACAAGGGTCCGGGTTGGGTGAAGGGCACCAGGAACGAGTTGGGAGCTTGAGGAAGAATTCAGGATGTGGGGACACAGAGCAGGGCTGCTGGGACATGGCATGAGCATCACTAGCACTACCATCACCTTCTTTCGCGCAGTAGTAGGTGGCCGTGTCGTCGGCCCTGAGGCTGTTCATCTGCAGCGTGACCGTGCTCTGGGAGTTGTCCTTTGAGATGGTGAAGCGTCCTTTGAACGCCGGCGGGTAGTAGGTGTAACTACCACTTCTGCTAATACTCGCGACCCACTCGAACCCCTTCCCGGGGACCTGTCGCACCCAGTGCATGGGGTAGCTGCTGAAGGTGAAGCCGGAGCCCTTGCAGAGGAGGCGCAGGGACCCCCCGGGTGTCTGGAGACCACCTCCAGATGCGACCAGTTGCACGGCCGCCCGCAGCCCTGCGGAGACAGAAAGGACGGGATGGAGTCACCCCGGTCCCAGAGTCGCCCACCCACCCAAAATCTATGAGCCTGGGGTTGGGGGATCCTACCTGGAAGGGCTGTGATGAAGAAGATGAGGAGGAGGAAGGTGGGAGGGGGGCTGCTCTGGGGTGGGTCCTGCTGGTGGGTCCTCTCTGCCCTGGTTGTCTAGAGTTGCTCAGGGTGATGGTTACACCAAAGGACGGTGCAAGTGGCCCTGACCATCCCTGCCCGGCCCCCAGCCCTGTCTCCAGACCCCTTCACCCAACCCGGACCCTTGTCCTGAGCCTCGACCCTTCCCACCCAGCCCAAAACTCTTGCACCCAACCTGCGTCCTTTGCGGCGAGTCCGGGTGTTTGGGCTCTGTGCAACTGGTCGAGTCCGGAGGTGGTCTCCAGACACCCGGGGGGTCCCTGCGTCTCCTCTGCAAGGGCTCCGGCTTCGACTTCAGCAGCTTCTGGATGGTCTGGGTGCGACAGGCACCTGGGAGGGGGCTCGAGTACGTTGCGGATATTAGCAGCGATGGTAGTAGCACCTGGTACACACCGTCGGTCCAAGGACGCTTCACCATCTCGAGGGACAACTCCCAGAACTTGCTGACGCTGCAGATGAACAGCCTCAGGGCCGACGACACGGCCACCTACTACTGCGCGAAACAAGATGATGGTGACACTGATGCTGGCACCGAGCCCCAACATCCCTGCGCTGTGTCCCGAAATCCCGGCATCATCCTCAAACTCCCATCCAATTCTTGGTCCTTTGTGCCCCACCTGCAGCCCTGCACCCAACCCAGGTCCTCACCCTCAGCCAGGATTCCCACCCCATCCGTGGATCCTTTGCCCCGTGCTTGGACCCTCACACCCTGCCCCAACATCCCTGCACCGTTCCCAGCATCTTCCCAAAGCCCGGACCCTCGCCCTGGACTGTTTGCAGGAGTCTGGATCCTTTGGAAGGAGCCCGGACCCCTGCACGGTGCCCAAATCCCCGGATCTTGCCCCAAACCTCTTCCCTACACGTTTTCTACAAGGTCAGCACGTTGGGTGAGAGACGTCTGGGCTGGGTGGGAAGGGTCGAAACTCAGGACAAGGGTCCGGGTTGGGTGCAGGGGAGCAGGTAGGTTGCAAGAATCCAGGAATAAGGAAGGAATTTGTGGAAGAGGCCAAGGTTTGGGGAGGCAGTGCAGGCGTGTTGGGGATCGGTGCCAGGGTTGGTGTCACCACAATCAGCAGCATATTTCGCGCAGTAGTAGGTGGCCGTGTCGTCGGCCCTGAGGCTGTTCATCTGCAGCGTGAGCGTGTTCTGGGAGTTGTCCCTCGAGATGGTGAAGCGTCCCTTGACCGACGGCGCGTACAAGGTGTAACTACCATCGCTGTAAATACCTGCGACGAACTCGAGCCCCTTCCCGGGCGCCTGTCGCACCCACTCCATGTCGAAGCTGCTGAAGGTGAAGCCGGAGGCCTTGCAGAGGAGGCGCAGGGACCCCCCGGGTGTCTGGAGACCACCTCCGGATTCGACCAGTTGCACGGCCGCCCGCAGACCTGCGGAGACAGAAAGGACGGGATGGAGTCGCCCGGGTCCTAACGTATCCCACCCACCCCTAAATCCGTGTGCCCGGGGTTGCAGGGTCCTACCTGGGAACATCTAGTCGTAAAAGCAAAGAACTGCAAAACTCATGAGTAACTACATCTACTAGTTAATTGCTTGGCTATACTTTTGTCTGTTGTTTCAACCATAGTGTCAGTTGGTTCTAAGAAGATTTCTAATATTATTTACCAAATCTCACTTTGACAGTCTTTTAGCAGCAAACCAGTTTCCACGGCTGGCACAAAATATTAAAACCATCAAAATATTGGACATACCAGATGGAATGTATGGATATATGCTATCAGTAGGACCCAGCCACGCTGATCCCTACCCCCGGCACATGGATTTTGGTGGGTGGGTGACTCTGGACCGGGGCAACTCCATCCCGTCCTTTCTGTCTCCACAGGGCTGCGGGCGGCCGTGCAACTGGTCGAGTCCGGAGGTGGTCTCCAGACACCCGGGGGGTCCCTGCGCCTCCTCTGCAAGGGCTCCGGCTTCACCTTCAGCAGCTATGCCATGAACTGGGTGCGACAGGCACCTGGGAAGGGGCTCGAGCCGGTCGTGGGTATTCAAAACGATGGTAGTAGCACCGACTATGCGCCGTCGGTCAAGGGACGCTTCACCATCTCGAAGGACAACTCCCAGAGCACGCTCACGCTGCAGATGAACAGCCTCAGGGCCGACGACACGGCCTCCTACTACTGCGCGAAAGCTGCTGGTGGTGGTGGTGCTCGCAGCAACCCTGGCAAAGAGCCCCAACATCCCTTTTCTGCGTCCCCAAACCTTGGCCTCTTCCACAAACCCCTTCCATATTCTTGGATTCTTGCAACCTACCTGCTCCCCTGCACCCAACCTGGACCCTTCTCCCAAATTTTGACCCTTCCCACCCAGCCCAGACGTCTCTCTATCAACCCACAGCCCTTGTAGAGGATGCACCGAGCCTGGGTTTGGGGCAAGACCCGGGGATTTGGGCACCGTGCAGGGGTCCGGGCTCCTTCCAAAGGATCCAGACTCCTGCAAACAGTCCCGGGCGAGGGTCCGGGCTTTGTGATGATGCTGGGAACGGTGCAGGGACGTTGGGGCAGGGTAGGAGGGTCCAGGCTTCAGGCAAAGGATCCAGGGTTGGGACAGGGATCCGGGCTCAGGGCGATGGTCTGTGTTCCGTACAAGGCTCTGGGATCACTGTGAGGGTCCAGTCTTGGAGCTGGGTCCTGGCTCAGGACAAGGGTTTTGGGCAGATGTTGAGGTGATGGGACACAAGGCAGGGATGCTGGGACATGATTCCAGCTTTTCCATCACCACCAGCAGTTTTCGCGCAGTAGTAGGTGGCCGTGTCGTCGGCCCTGAGGCTGTTCATCTGCAGCGTGACCGTGCTCTGGGAGTTGTCCCTCGAGATGGTGAAGCGTCCCTTGACCGATGGCGCGTAACCTGTGGTACTACCATCGCTGCTAATAGCCGCGACCGGCTCAAGACCCTTCCCAGGCGCCTGTCGCACGCGGTCCATGCCTTTGCTGCTGAAGGTGAAGCCGGAGCCCTTGCATGGGTCTGGGCTTGGAGCAAAGGGCCTGAGTTGAGAGCAAGGGGTCCAGGGTTGGGTCAGGGGTCTGGAAATAGGGCAGGGATGGTCAGGGCATTTGGAACCCTCCTTTGGTGTAACCATCACCCTGAGCAACTCAAGTCCCCCTTCAGCAGAGAGGACCCCCCAGCAGGACCCACCCCAGAGCAGCCCCCCTCCCACCTTCCTCCTCCTCGTCTTCTTCCTTGCAGCCCTCTCAAATAGGATGCCCCAACCTCCGTCATGCAGATTTTGGGTGGGTGGGTGACTCTGGACCTGGACAACTCCATCCCGTCCTTCCTGTCTCCGTAGGGCTGCGGCGGCCGTGCAACTGGTCGAGTCCGGAGGTGGTCTCCAGACACCCGGGGGGTCCCTGCGCCTCCTCTGCAAGGCCTCCGGCTTCACCTTCAGCAGCTCCTACATGCAGTGGGTGCGACAGGCACCTGGGAAGGGGCTCGAGTGGGTCGCGGGTATTAGCAGCAGTGGTAGTGGCACCTACTACGCGCCATCGGTCAACGGACGCTTCACCATCTCGAAGGACAACTCCCAGAACACGCTCACGCTGCAGATGAACAGCCTCAGGGCCGACGACACGGCCACCTACTACTGCGCGAAAGGTGCTGGTGGTGGCACCGACCCCGGCACCGAGCCCCAAACCCCCCGCAGCGCGTCCCCACGTCCCAGCATCGTCCTGAATCGCCTCTCCGTGGGTTGTCCGGCTCATAGGTCCCAAACGAGTTTCACCATGTCTGGTGCAGAGACGGGATTCATGGCGGGGCTACAAAATCCACCCAGCCTTGGGTTGCGTTAAGGCCAAAAAGTAAAAGAATGGTAAGTGTTGCTACAAAGTTTGATGAAATAAGCACAAAAAGCTGAACAAAGTTGGGCCTACGTGACAGAAAGCAGGACGCAAGACAAGATACAGGTGGAGGGAACCATTCGCGTGATCGGAAGACCTTCTCCTATCAACTTATTGGTTTAGGCGCGTGGACAGCACATGCTGACCAATCAACAGATGGCTTACGCATGAGCAGGAATGAAAATACTTCTATAAACCAAGCTATTTGGGCAAGAAAGTGGCATCTGCCTTGATCATATTGATTGTGTGCAGTGTCCGTGACTTCCGCGCCGACAGCTGCAACCATTCGAAGAACCAAAACCTGAACTGAGCCTTGAAATCCCGTAACAAAGAGTGTGTCCCGAGTCTCAATCTAACCGTTATTCAGTTGCATGAGGAAGTAAGGTAAAAAAAAACAAGCTGGAGGGTTTCAGCTTCAGTTTCACATGACAGCCTTGTGTACGCAAACAATCACAGACCAGTCAAAGAAAGAAAGAAAAGGGGAAACTCCACTCCGATATATAGAATCCACTCCGGCACAGGCGTACACACCGTTCCACAGGTCGGGGGTAAATCCCCTAGGATTCAGGTTGGGAATAGGGGAGTCACTTCTCCAAATACATGGTCGGCTTGTGAAGGAGACCCTTCCCCCCTTGATAAAGGGCGCTGGTCAAGGCGGCTTCCCTGGGATTGAGAGCTCCTACCTGGAGGAGAAAGTGAATATTTTTTATGGTCTAGGTTTGTGAACGCTTCTGTGCCTCTGGTTGTCCGTGAAGCGCTTGTGGTGGCAACAGTGCAGTGCTCTGCGGGTGATGGTTACCCCAAAAGAGGGTGCAAGGGGCCCTGACCATCCCCCAGCCCTGTTCCCAGACTCCGGCACTCAACCCGGACCCTTGTCCCAAGTTTCGACCCTTCCCACCCAGCCCAGACATCTCTCACCCAACGTGCAGCCCTTGGGAGGACGCACCAAGCCTGGGTTTTGGGGCAAGACCCGGGGATTTGGGCACCGTGCAGGGGTCCGGGCTCCTTCCAAAGGATCCAGACTCCTGCAAACAGTCCAGGGTGAGGGTCCGGGATTTGGGAAGATGCTGGGAACGGTGCAGGGATGTTGGGGCAGGGTGTGAGGGTCCAAGCACGGGGCAAAGGATCCACGGATGGGGTGGGAATCCTGGCTGAGGGTGAGGACCTGGGTTGGGCGCAGGGCTGCATTTTGGGGCACAAAGGACCAAGAACTGGATGGGAGTTTGAGGATGATGCCGGGATTTCGGGACACAGCGCAGGGATGTTGGGGCTCGGTGCCAGCATCAGTGTCACCATCATCTTGTTTCGCGCAGTAGTAGGTGGCCGTGTCGTCGGCCCTGAGGCTGTTCATCTGCAGCGTCAGCAAGTTCTGGGAGTTGTCCCTCGAGATGGTGAAGCGTCCTTGGACCGACGGTGTGTACCAGGTGCTACTACCATCGCTGCTAATATCCGCAACGTACTCGAGCCCCCTCCCAGGTGCCTGTCGCACCCAGACCATCCAGAAGCTGCTGAAGTCGAAGCCGGAGCCCTTGCAGAGGAGACGCAGGGACCCCCCGGGTGTCTGGAGACCACCTCCGGACTCGACCAGTTGCACGGCCGCCTGCAGCCCAGCGGAGAGAGAAAGGACGGGATGGAGTCGCCCGGGTCCCTGAATCACCCACCCACCCAAAATCTGCATGACGGAGGTTGGGGGATCCTACCTGGAATGGCTGCATGGAAGAAGAGGAGGAGGAGGAAGGGGGAGTGGGGGGGCTGCTCTGGGGTGGGTCCTGCTGGTGGGGTCCTCTCTGCCCAGGGGGACTCGAATTGGTCAGGGTGGTTGTGGTGGGTTGACCCTGGCTGGAAGCCGAGGTCCCACCAAAGCCGCTCTACCGTTGTCCCCCCCAGCTGGACGGGGGAGTGAAAACAGAACAAAAGGCTCCTGGGTCCAGATAAGGACACTTTAATAAAGCAAAAGCAAAGGCGAAAACTGGCTGGATGGCCGAGCCCAGAGGGTTGTGGTGAATGGGGTGAAATCCAGTTGGCGGCAGGTCACAAGTGGTGTTCCCCAGGGCTTGGTGTTGGGCCCCGTTCTCTTTAATATCTTTATCGATGATTTGGACGAGGGGATGGAGTGCTCCCTCAGCAAGTTTGGCGACGACGCCAAGTTGGGAGACAGGGTCGGTCTGCTGGAGGGTAGGGAGGCTCTACAGAGGGATCTGGACAGGCTGGATCGATGGGACGAGGCCAATCGTACGAAGTTCAACAAGTGCCGCGTCCTGCGCTTGGGTCACAACAACCTCACGCAGCGCTACAGGTTTGGGGAAGAGCGGCTGGAAAGGTGCCTGGTGGAAGAGGACCTGGACGTGTTGGTCAACAGCCGGCTGGATATGAGCCAGCAGTGGGCCAAGGTGGCCAAGACGGCCAACGGCATCCCGGCCTATATCGGAAATGGTGTGGCCAGCGGGAGCAGGGAGGTGTTTGTCCCCCTGTACTCGGCACCGGTGAGGTCACACCTCGAGTCCTGGGTTCGGTTTTGGGTCCCTCACTACGGGAAAGATGTTGAGGTGCTGGAGCGTGTCCGGAGAAGGGCAACCGAGCTGGTGAGGGGCCTGGAGAACAAGGAGAAGGGTCTGGAGAACTTATGAGGAGCAGCTGAGGGAACCGGGGTTGTTTAGTCTGGAGAAGAGGAGGCCGCGGGGAGACCTTATCACTTTCTACAACTACCTGAAGGGGGGTCGTAGTGAGGTGGGTGCTGGTTTCTTCTGTCAGGTGGCTGGAGAGAGGACGAGAGGAAATGGCCTCAAGTGGAGGCAAGGGAGGTTTAGGTTAGATATTAGGAAAAATTTTTTTACTGAGAGGGTTGTGAAACATCGAAATGGGCTGCCCAGGGAAGTGGTTGAGTCACCATCGCTGGAGATATTCCAAAAGCGAGTGGACAAGGTGCTTCAGGACATGGTTTAGTGGGCATGGTTGATGGTTGGACTCGATGATCTTGAAGGTCTTTTCCAACCGAAATGATTCTCTGATTCTATGTCTGGCCACTTCGTGGGAAGCTTCAGCACTCGGAGCGATTCCTCTAGAAGACAAATGTCCAATAGGGAATGGACCCCTGGAACTGAGCCCAGACCCTTTGCTCCAGGCTCAGACCCCTGCAAGGGCTCCGGCTTCACCTTCAGCAGCTTCAGCATGAACTGGGTGCGACAGGCGCCCGGGAAGGGGCTCGAATTCGTCGCGGGTATTAACAGCGGTGGTGGTTACACAGAATACGCGCCGTCGGTCAAGGGACGCTTCACCATCTCGAGGGACAACTCCCAGAGCACGGTCACGCTGCAGATGAACAACCTCA
Organism: Astur gentilis; assembly: GCF_929443795.1. Lineage (NCBI taxonomy): Eukaryota > Metazoa > Chordata > Aves > Accipitriformes > Accipitridae > Astur > Astur gentilis. The sequence goes on from NW_026060798.1 coordinate 132,146, forward strand.
GGGCCGACGACACGGCCACCTACTACTGCGCGAAAGCTGCTTATGGTGGTGGTGGTGGCACAAACCGTGGCCCCGACCCCCAAACATCCATGCCCTGCGTCCCCAAACCTTGGTCTCTTCCACAAATTCCTTCCTTATTCCTGGATTCTTGCAACCTACCTGCTCCCCTGCACCCAACCCGGACCCTTGTCCTGAGTTTCGACCCTTCCCACCCAGCCCAGACGTCTCTCACCCAAAGTGCTGACCTTGTAGAAGACGTGTAGGGAAGAGGTTTGGGGCAAGATCCGGGGATTTGGGCACCGTGCAGGAGTCCAGGCTCCTTCCAAAGGATCCAGACTCCTGCAAACAGTCCAGGGCGAGGGTCTGGGATTTGGGAAGATGCTGGGAACGGTGCAGGGATGTTGGGGCAGGGTGTGAGGGTCCAAGCACGGGGCAAAGGATCCACGGATGGGGTGGGAATCCTGGCTGAGGGTGAGGACCTGGGTTGGGTGCAGGGCTGCAGGTTGGGGCACAAAGGACCAAGAACTGGATGGGAGTTTGAGGATGATGCCGGGATTTCGGGACACAGCGCAGGGATGGGGATGGCTCGGTGCCGGAGTCGGTACCAGCACCAGCAGCTTTCGCGCAGTAGTAGGTGGCCGTGTCGTCGGCCCTGAGGCTGTTCATCTGCAGCGTGACCGTGCTCTGGGAGTCGTCCCTCGAGATGGTGAAGCGTCCCTTGACCGACGGCGCGTAGTAGGTGCTACTACCACTGTCGGTAATACTCGCGACCCACTCAAACGCCTTCCCGGGCGCCTGTCGCATCCAGTGCATGGTGTAGCTGCTGAAGGTGAAGCCGGAGCCCTTGCAGAGAAGGCGCAGGGACCCCCCGGGTGTCTGGAGACCACCTCCGGACTCGACAAGTTGCACGGCCGGCCACGGAGCCCAAACACCCGGGCTCACCGCAAACAACGCGGGTTGGGTGGAAGAGGTCTGGGCTGGGTGGGAAGGGTCGAGGCTCAGGACAAGGGTCCGGGTTGGGTGCAGGGGTCTGGAGACAGGGCTGGGGGCCGGGCAGGGATGGTAAGGGCCTGTGGAACCCTCCTTTGGTGTAACCATCACCCTGAGCAACTCGAGTCCCCCTGGGCAGAGAGGACCCACCAACAGGACCCACCCCAGAGCAGCCCCCCTCCACCTTCCTCCTCCTCTTCTTCCTCACAGCCCTTCCAGGTAGGATCCCCCAACCCCAGGCGCATAGATTTTGGGTGGGTGGACGACTCTGGGACCGGGGTGACTCCATCCCGTCCTTTCTGTCTCCGCAGGGCTGCGGGCGGCCGTGCAACTGGTCGAATCCGGAGGTGGTCTCCAGACACCCGGGGGGTCCCTGCGCCTCCTCTGCAAGGGCTCCGGCTTCGACTTCAGCAGCAGCAGCATAGTCTGGGCACGACAGGCACCAGGGAAGGGGTTCGAATGGGTCGCGAGTATTTACAGCGGTGGTAGCACCTACTACGCGCCATCGGTCAAAGGACGCTTCACCATCTCGAGGGACGACTCCCAGAGCACGGTCACGCTGCAGATGAACAGCCTCAGGGCCGACGACACGGCCACCTACTACTGCGTGAAAGAAGAAGATGATGATGTTTGCCCCAACATCCCTGCGCTGCGTCCCCAAATCCTGGCATCTTCCTCAACTCCCCCCTCATTCCTGGACTCCTGCAACCCACCTACTCCCTTGCACCCAACCCGGACCCTTGTCCTGAGTTTCGACCCTTCCCACCCAGCCCAGACATTTGTCTCCGAACGTCCAGCCCTTGCAGAGGACACACCAAGCCTACGTCTGGGGCAAGACCCTGGGATCTGAGCACTGTGCACGGGTCTGGGCTCCTTCCAAAGGATCCAGGCTCAGGGCGAGGGTCTGGGCTTGGGTCCGGGCTTTTAGGAAGATGCTGGGAAGGGTGCAGGGACGTTGCAGCAGGATAGGAGGGTCCAAGCTCGATGCAAAGGAACCACGGTCGGGGCGGGGATCCAGGCTCAGGGGTGCAGCTGGGGCACAAGGGACCAAGAACTAGATGGGAGTTTGAGGAAGATGCCGGGATTTCGGGACACAGCGCAGGGATGGGGATGGCTCGGTGCTGGAGTCGGTACCAGCACCAGCAGCTTTCGCGCAGTAGTAGGTGGCCGTGTCGTCGGCCCTGAGGCTGTTCATCTGCAGCGTGACCGTGCTCTGGGAGTTGTCCCTCGAGATGGTGAAGCGTCCTTTGACCGACGGCGCGTAGTAGGTGTAACTACCATCGTTGTTAATACTCGCGACGTACTCGAGCCCCTTCCCGGGTGCCTGTCGCATCCATCCCATGCCGAAGCTGCTGAAGGTGAAGCCGGAGCCCTTGCAGAGGAGACGCAGGGACCCCCCGGGTGTCTGGAGACCACCTCCGGACTCGACCAGTTGCACGGCCGCCCGCAGCCCTGCGGAGACAGGAAGGACGGGATGGAGTCACCGGGGTGCCCACGTTGCCCACCCACCCCAAAATCTGTGCGCCTGGGGTTATGGGGATCCTATTTGAGAGGACTGTGATGAAGAAGAAGAGGAGGAGGAAGGTGGAGGGGGGCTGCTCTGGGGTGGGTCCTGCTGGTGGGTCCTCTCTGCCCAGCGGCACTCGAGTTGCTCAGGGTGATGGTTACACCAAAGGTGGCTTCAGGGGGCCTTGACCATCCCTGCCCTGATTCCAGACCCCTGACCCAACCCTGGACCCCTTGAACTGCGCCCAGACCCCTGACCCAACCCTGGACCCCTTGCTCTCAACCCAGACCCTTTGCTCCAAGCCCAGACCCCTGCAAGGGCTCCGGCTTCACCTTCAGCAGCTTCAGCATGAACTGGGTGCGACAGGCGCCCGGGAAGGGGCTCGAGTGGGTCGCGGGTATTACCTACGGTGGTAGTAGCACCTACTACGCGCCATCGGTCAAAGGACGCTTCACCATCTCGAGGGACGACTCCCAGAGCACGCTCACGCTGCAGATGAACAGCCTCAGGGCCGACGACACGGCCACCTACTACTGCGCGAAAGATGCTGATGGTGGTGCTGGTGATGCTCTTGCCATGTCCCAGCAGCCCTGCTCTGTGTCCCCAAATCCTGAATTCTTCTTCAAGCTCCCAACTCGTTCCTGGTGCCCTTCACCCAACCCGGACCCTTGTCCTGAGCCTCGACCCTTTCCAACCAGCCCAGAACTCTTGCACCAAACCCGCGTCCTTTGCCGCGATCCCGACCCCGGCACGATGCCCAAATCCTCGGCTCTGGAACCGGCCGGGTGCTGCCAACACAGCCCCGCAGTCTGTACCAGCTCCGTCACCCCCGTGATTTCTGCCACCCACTCGAGACCCTTCCCGGCGCCCGGCGCACCCAGAGCGTGTCGGATACGTGGGACTTGTAGGTGGAGCCCTTGCAGAGGAGGCAAAGGGCCCAGATTTGGGTCAAGAGCTGGGGATTTGGGCACCGTGAAGGATTTGGGCTCGCTGCAAGGCTGCAGGCGGGATGTGAGGGTCTGGGTTTGGTGCAAGGGTCTGGGCTTGATGGAAACGGTCCACGCTGACGGCGAGGACGTGGGTTTGGTGTTGGGTCCGGGTTGGGAGCAAAAGGTCCAGGCTCAGGGAAAGGATTTGGGTTTGGTGCAAGGGTCCGGGCTGAGTGGATGGTCTTTGGAAAGTTGGTGGGATCTGGGGGAACAGAGCAGGAATGCTGCGGCTCGGCGTGAGCATCAGTGTCACCGCCACCATCTCTCGTGCAGTAGTAGGTGGCCGAGTCGTCGGCCCTGAGGCTGTTCATCTGCAGCGTGAGCGTGTTCTGGGAGTTGTCCTTCGAGATGGTGAAGCGTCCCTTGACCGATGGCGCGTACCAGGTGGAACTACCACCAGGGTTAATACCCGCGACAAACTCGAGCCCCTTCCCGGGTGCCTGTCGCACCCAGCTCATGTAGGAGCTGCTGAAGGTGAAGCCGGAGCCCTTGCAGAGGAGGCGCAGGGACCCCCCGGGTGTCTGGAGACCACCTCCGGACTCGACCAGTTGCACGGCCGCCCGCAGCCCTGCGGAGACAGAAAGGACGGGATGGAGTCACCCAAGTCCCTGATTCTCCCACCCACCCAAAATCTGCATGACGGAGGTTGGGGGATCCTATTTGAGAGGGCTGCAAGGAAGAAGACGAGGAGGAGGAAGGTGGAGGGGGGCTGCTCTGGGGTGGGTCCTGCTGGGGGGTCCTCTCTGCCCAGGGGCACTCGAGTAGCTCAGGGTGATGGTTACACCAAAGGAGGGTTCCACGGGCCCTGACCATCCCTGTTTCCAGCCCCCAGCCCTCTGACCCAATCCTGGACCCCATGAACTGAGCCCAGACCCTTTGCAACCAGCCCTGAACCCCTTTTGGGCTCAGAGCAAGAGGTCCAGGGTTAGGACAGGGGTCTGGGCTCAGTTCAAGGGTCCAGGATTGGGTCAGGGGTCTGGAAACAGGGCAGGGATGGTCAGGGCCCTTGGAACCCTCCTTTGGTGTAACCATCACCCTGAGCAACTCGAGTCCCCCTGGGCGGAGAGGACCCACCAACAGGACCCACCCCAGAGCAGCCCCCTCTTCCACCTTCCTCCTTCTTTTCTTCCTCGCAGCCCTCACAGGTAGGATCCCCCAACCCCAGGCGCATAGATTTTGGGTGGGTGGGCGACTCTGGGACCGGGGTGACTCCATCCCGTCCTTCCTGTCTCCGCAGGGCTGCGGGCGGCCGTGCAACTGGTCGAGTCCGGAGGTGGTCTCCAGACACCCGGGGGGTCCCTGCGCCTCCTCTGCAAGGGCTCCGGCTTCACCTTCAGCAGCTTCGGCATGTACTGGGTGCGACAGGCGCCCGGGAAGGGGCTCGAGTTTGTCGCGGGTATTTACAGCGGTGGTAGCACCTACTACGTGCCATCGGTCAAAGGACGCTTCACCATCTCGAGGGACGACTCCCAGAGCACGCTCACGCTGCAGATGAACAGCCTCAGGGCCGACGACACGGCCACCTACTACTGCGCGAAAGAAGATGATAATTGTGGTGGTGGGACCAGCCCTGGCATGGAGCCCCAATACCCCTGCGCTGCATCCCAAAATCCTGAAATCTTCCCCAAACTCCCAACCTGTTCCTCGTCCTGTTCACCCAACCTGGACCCTTGTCCCAAGTTTTGACCCTTCCCACCCAGCCCAGACATTTCCCACCCAAACTGCCGACCTTGTAGAGGACGCACCGAGCCTGGGTTTGGGGCAAGACCCGGGGATTTGGGCACCGTGCAGGGGTCCGGGCTCCTTCCAATGGATCCAGACTCCTGCAAACAGTCCAGGGCGAGGGTCCGGGCTTTGGGAAGATGCTGGGAACGGTGCAGGGACGTTGGGGCAGGGTAGGAGGGTGCAAGCACAGGGCAAAGGATCCAGGGTTGGGGCAGGGGTCCGGGCTCAGGGCGAGGGTCTGGGTTCCGTACAAGGCTCTGGGATCATTGTGAGGGTCCAGTCTTGGAGCTGGGTCCTGGCTCAGGACAAGGGTTTTGGGAAGATGCTGGGACACAAGGCAGGGATGCTGGGATGTGATGCCAGCTTTTCCATCGCCACCAGCAGATTTCGCGCAGTAGTAGGTGGCCGTGTCGTCGACCCTGAGGTTGTTCATCTGCAGCGTGACCGTGCTCTGGGAGTTGACCCTCGAGATGGTGAAGCGTCCTTTGACCGCCGACGTGTAGTATCTGTAACCACCACCAGTGTCAATGCTCGCGACCCACTCGAGCCCCTTCCCAGGCGCCTGTCGCATCCAGAACATGGTGTAGCCGCTGAAGGTGAAGCCGGAGCCCTTGCAGAGGAGGCGCAGGGACCCCCCGGGTGTCTGGAGACCACCTCCGGACTCGACCAGTTGCACGGCCGCCCATGGGGCCCAAAAACCCGGACTCGCCGCAAAGGACGCGGGTTGGGTGGAAGAGGTCTGGGCTGGGTGGGAAGGGTCGAGGCTCAGGACAAGGGTCCGGGTTGGGTGCAGGGGTCTGGAGACAGGGCTGGGGGCCGGGCAGGGATGGTCAGGGCCACTTGCACCGTCCTTTGGTGTAACCATCACCCTGAGCAACTCTAGACAACCAGGGCAGAGAGGACCCCACCAACAGGACCCACCCCAGAGCAGCCCCCCTCCCACCTTCCACCTCCTCTTCTTCCTCGCAGTACTTCCAGGTAGGAACCCCCAATCTCCGTCATGCAGATTTTGGGTGGGTGGGTGACTCTGGGACCCACGCAACTCCATCCCGTCCTTTCTGTCTCCGCAGGGCTGCGGGCGGCCGTGCAACTGGTCGAGTCCGGAGGTGGTCTCCAGACACCCGGGGGGTCCCTGCGCCTCCTCTGCAAGGCCTCCGGCTTCGCTTTCGGCAGCACCGACATGGTGTGGATGCGACAGGTCCCCGGGAAGGGGTTCCAGTGGGTCGCGGGTATTTGGAGCGGTGGCAGTGACACGCGGTACGCCCCATCAGCCAAGGGAAAGTCTGCAGATGAACAGCCTCAGGGCCGACGACACGGCCACCTACTACTGCGCGAAAGGTGCTTGTGGTGGTGGCACCCAGCCCCAACATCCCTGCACTGTGTCCCCAAATCCTCCCAAAACCATCACCCCACTCCAAGACCCCTGCAGCCCCTCCAGATCCTTGCCTCGAGCCTCGGCCTTTTGTCCCCCACCTCAACCATTTGCCGCAAACCTCAACGCTTTCACCCAAACTGGAAGCCTTTTTGCCCCAAAACTCAACCATGTTTGCTCCAAACCTCCATCATTTGCCCCAAAGCTCAACCCTTTGCCCCAAAGCTCAACCATTTTTGCTCCAAAGCTCCATTGTTGGCACCAAACTTTGACTGTTTGCCACAAACTTCAACTGTTGCCTCTAAACCTCAACCATTTGCATCAAACCTCAACCATTTTGGCCCCAAACTTCCATCATTTTGGCCTCAAACCTCAACTGTTTGCCCCAAATCTCAACCATGCTCCCCCCAAACCTCTACCATTTGCCACAAAGCTCAACCGTTGGCACCAAGCTTTGACTGCTTGCCACAAACCTCAACCATTTTGGACCCAAACCTTGACCGTTTTGGCCCCAAACCTCGAACGTTTCCCCCAAACTGCAATCTTTTTTGCCCCAAATCTCAACCATGTTTGCCCCAAAGCTCTACATTTGCCCCAAAGCTCAACCGTTTTTGCCCCAAACCTCAATTATTTGCACCAGACTTAGACGGCTTGCCACGAACCTCAACCGTTGGCCCCAAACTTCAACCATTTGCATCGAACCTCAACCGTTTTGACCCCAAACCTCAACCATTGGCCCCAAACTTCAACCATTTGCATCGAACCTCAATCATTTTGGCCCCAAACCTCAACCGTTGGCCCCAAACCTCAACCATGTTTGTATTGGGTGCAAGGGAGGAGGTCGGTTGGGTCGCAAGAGTCCAGGAATGAGGCATTTGACCTCGTTTGTGTCTTAATGTCGCTCTTGGGATGATATCAGACCCTTCCCCGACATTGGATCGGGACAGCGTCCTTTGACCGCCGGTGCGTTGGAGATGCTACTACCACTGCTGTGAATACTCGCGACGTATTCGAGCCCATTCCCGGGCGCCTGTTGCACCCACAGCGTGTCGTTGCTGCTGAAGGTGACGCCAGAGCCCTTGCAGAGGAGGCAGAGGGCCCAGATTTGGGTCAAGACCCGGGGATTTGGGCACCGTGAAGGATTTGGGCTCGCTGCAAGGCTGCAGGCGGGATGTGAGGGTCTGGGTTTGGTGCGAGGGTCTGGGCTTGATGGAAACGGTCCAGGTTCAGGACAAGGACGTGGGTTTGGTGTTGGGTCTGTGTTTGGTGTTGGGTCCGGGTTGGGAGCAAAAGGTCCAGGCTCAGGGCAAGGATTTGGGTTTGGTGCAAGGGTCCGGGCTGAGTGGATGGTCTTTGGAAAGTTGGTGGGATCTGGGGGAACAGAGCAGGAATGCTGCGGCTCGGCGTGAGCATCACTGTCACTGCCACCATCTCTTGCGCAGTAGTAGGTGGCCGAGTCGTCGACCCTGAGGCTGTTCATCTGCAGCGTGAGCGTGCTCTGGGAGTTGTCCCTCGAGATGGTGAAGCGTCCCTTGACCGATGGCGCGTACCAGGTGCTACTACCACCGCTGCTAATAATTGCGAGCCACTCGAACCCCTTCCCAGGTGCCTGTCGCACCCAGTTCATGGCTCTGCTGCTGAAGTCGTAGCCGGAGCCCTTGCAGAGGAGGCGCAGGGACCCCCCGGGTGTCTGGAGACCACCTCCGGACTCGACCAGTTGCACGGCCGCCTGCAGCCCTGGGGAGACAGGAAGGACGGGATGGAGTCACCCAAGTCCCTGAGTCACTGACGCACCCAAAATCTGCCTGACGGAGGTTGGAGCATCCTATTTGAGAGGGCTGCAAGGAAGAAGACGAGGAGGAGGAAGGTGGAGGGGGGCTGCTCTGGGGTGGGTCCTGCTGGTGGGTCCTCTCTGCCCAACGGGACTTGAGTTGCTCAGCGTGATGGTTACACCAAAGGTGGCTTCAGGGGGCCTTGACCATCCCTGCCCTGTTTCCAGACCCCTGACCCAACCCTGGACCCTTGAACTGCGCCCAGACCCCTGACCCAACCCTGGACCCCTTGCTCTCAACCCAGACCCTTTGCTCCAAGCCCAGACCCCTGCAAGGGCTCCGGCAGGGACCTCCTGGGGTGTTTGGGCTCCGTGGGCGGCCGTGCAACTGGTCGAGTCCGGAGGTGGTCTCCAGACACCCGGGGGGTCCCTGCGTCTCCTCTGCAAGGCCTCCGGCTCCACCATCAGCGGCTACAGCGTGTCCTGGGTGCGACAGGCGCCCGGGAAGGGGCTCGAGTTCGTCGCGGGTGTTGACGGTGGCGGCGGTAACAGAGGTTACGCCTCGTCGGTCAAAGGACGGTTCACCATCTTGAGGGACAACTCCCAGAGCACGGTCACGCTGCAGATGAACAGCCTCAGGGCCGACGACACGGCCACCTACTACTGCGGGAAACATGCTTGTGGTGGTGGCACCCAGCCCCAACATCCCTGTACTGTGTCCCCAAATTCTCCCAAAACCATCACCCCACTCCAAGACCCCTGTCGCCACTCCGGATCCTTGCCCCAAGCTTCGGTTGTTTGTCCCACACCTCAACCATTTGCCGCAAACCTCAACTCTTTCACCCAAACTGCAAGATTTTTGCCCCAAACCTCAACCATGTTTGCCCCAAACCTCTACCATTTGCCCCAAAGCTCGACCGTTTTTCCCCAAAGCTCAACCGTTTTTCCGCAAAGCTCGACCGTTTTTCCGCAAAGCTCGACCGCTTTTCCGCAAAGCTCGACCGCTTTGGCCCCAAACCTCAATTGTTTGCCCCAAACCTCAACTGTTTGCCCCAAACTGCAATCTTTTTTGCTCCAAATCTTAACCACGTTTGCCCCAAACCTCAACCCTTTGCCCCAAACCTCAACCTTTTGCATCAAAGCTCAATTGTTTGCCCCAAACCTCAACCATTGGCCCCAAACCTCTACGATGTTTGCCCCAATCTTCTACCATGTTTGCCCCAAACCTCAACTGTTTGCCCCAAACTGCAATCTTTTTTGCCCCAAATCTCAACCCTGTTTGCCCCAAACCTCTACCGTTTGCCCCAAAGTTCTACCATTTGCCCCAAAGCCCAACTGTTTGCCCCAAAGCTCAACCGTTGGCCCAAAACCTGAACTGTTTGCATCAAAGCTCAACTGGTTTGCCCCAAACCCCAATGGGGTTTGGCCCCAAACCTCAACTGTTCGCCCCAAACCTCAACTGTTTGCCCCAAACCTCGACCGTTTGCCCCAAACTTTGACTGTTTGCTACGAACCACAACTCTTGGCCCCAAACTCAACCGTTTGTATCAAACCTCAACTGTTTTGGCCCCAAATCTCAACTGTTTTTGCCCCAAACCTTGATCATTTTTGCCCCAAACCTTGATCATTTTTGCCCCAAACCTTCACCATGTTTGCCCCAAAGCTCAACCAGTTTTGCCCCAGCCTCAACTGGTTTGCCCCAAACCTCAACCGTTCGCCCCAAACCTCGACCGTTTTGCCCCAAACCCCAGCAGGTTTTGGCCCCAAACTTCAACCATTCGCCTCAAACCTCAACTGGTTTTGCCCCAAACCTCAACCGGTTTTGGCCCCAAACCTCAACCATTTGCCCCAAACTTTGACTGTTTGCCACGAACCACAACTGTTGGCCCCAAACTCAACCGGTTTTTTGCCTCAAACCTTGATCATTTTTGCCCCAAATCTCAACCATTTTGGCCCCAAACCTTCACCATGTTTGCCCCAAAGCTCAACTGTTTTGCCCCAAACCCCAATGGGTTTTGGCCCCAAACCTCAACCGTTTGTCCCAAACCTCAACCGGTTTTGCCCAAACCTCAACCGGTTTGCCCCAAACCTCAACTGTTCACCCCAAACCTCGACCATTTGCCCCAAACCTCGACCATTTTGCCCCAAACCTCGACCATTTTGCCCCAAACCTCGACCATTTGCCCCAAACCTCGATCATTTTGCCCCAAACCTCGATCATTTTGCCCCAAACCTCGATCATTTTGCCCCAAACCCCAGCGGGTTTTGGCCCCAAACCTCAACCGTTTGCCCCAAACCACAGTTGTTTTGCCCCAAATCTTGACCATTTTTGCCCCAAATCTTGACCATTTTTGCCCCAAATCTTGACCGTGTTTGTCCCAAATCTCAACCATTTTGCCCCAAATCTTGGCCAAGCCCAACATCTTCCTGATACTCCGAGCCTGGATCCCCGCGGGGTACCCAGATCTTGGCCCCAATACACTTATTTATTAGCCTTAATTAAGAAGGGCTGGGGGATAAATTTAATTATTAGTCCTAATACACTTAAATATTAGCCCTAAGGAACTAATTCCTAGCCAAAGTTTAGGAGGAATGGGGGAGAAATTTAATTATAAGCCCCAATGGATTTAATTATTAGCCATAATTTAGGAGGCATGGGGGGGGAAATCTAATTATAAGCCCTAATGGACTTAATTATTAGCCCTCATATAGGTGGGCTGTGGAATAAATGTAATTATAAGCCCTAACAGACTTAATTATTAGCCCTAATTTAGGGAGGCTGGAGAACAAATTTCATTATAAGGCCTAATAGACTTAATTATTAGCCCTAATTTGGTGGGCTGTGGACTAGATGTAATGATAAGGCTTAATAGACTTAATTATTAGCCCTAATAGACTCAATTATTAGCCCTAATTTAGGGAGGCTGGGGAATAAATTTCATTGTAAGGCCTAATAGACTTAAGTATTAGCCCTAATAGACTTAATTATGATCTCTAATTTAGGGGGCTGGGTCTTAAATTTAAGTTTAAGCCCTAATACACTTAATTATTAGCCCTAATAGACTTACATTTTAGTCCCACTAGACTTAAATTTCAGCCCTAATTGAGGCGACCTGAGGGATAAATATAATTATACCCCGAAATTCAGGTGCCGAGAGCAACAGCTGTACTTAAAAGCCCGAAAATGAGAACAGCGACTAAATCTGGGGCGGAAAAAGGCCCTTTTGGAGGTTTCGGGTCCATTAATGGGTATTTTTGGCAGCAGCAGCTGCGCGGGAAAGCCCCAAATCGGGCGGGTTTAGCAGAGAAAAAGGGGCCGCCCCCGGCAGCTGCGGACCCCAAAATACGGCGAGAGCTGAGCGGTAACAGCGGGTCGTACTTGGGGGATTTTTTAATTAATTTGGTTAATTGAAAAATGGGATTATTTTCTATGATTGTTGGGTTTATTTGGTTTGCTGTGTAATTTTTATTATTATTATTTTATTGGGAAATGTGTGCTATTTTATTGCTATTATTACTATCTTTGCAGAAAGACGGTGGTATTGGTATTTTTTATTATTATTATATTTTAATTATTATCATTTATTGCTTGCCACTTTATTTTCTTTTATTATCAATAATACGTCCTACTTCATTTTCTTTTATTACTATCATTAGCACCAAAAACTTCTACTTATTATTTTTATTAGCAGAAATATGCCCCACTTTTTCTTTTATTAGTACTATTAGCGCAAATACTTCTGTTTATTATTATTACCATTATTAACAGAAATACTTCTACTTAATTTTTAAATTATTACTATCAATAATACTTGCCGGTTTATTGTTATTCTTACTGTTCTTGCAGAAATATGTGCTACTTTCTCGATTATTATTACTATTAGCCGAAAAGTGTCTGCTCTATTTTTTTATTATTATTATTATTATTACCAGTAATACTTGCTATTTTATTCTTATTGCTACCTTTGCAGAAATATGTGCTACTTTTTTATTAGTAGAAGAAATAATTCTAAATTATTATTAGTTTATTAGTATTATTTTATCATTTATATTGTCATTATTACATGCTACTTTATTATTATTATTATTAACAGAAATGTATTCTACCTCATTTTCTATTACCATTATTATTAGCAGGAATTCTTCTACTTTATTTTTATTATTATCACCAGAAATACTTTTACCGTAGTACTCTTATCAAAAAGAAATTATTATTCTTAATACTACTTTATTTTCTTATTATTAACAGAAATACTATTTTAATTTTTATAATTTCCTTAGAAACGCCTGCTATTTTATTGTTATTCTTATTATTTTAGCAGAACTACGTGCTTTGTTATTATTTTTATTATAATTACTATTATTATTAGCAGAAATAATTGTTCCATTATTTTCATTACCACTGGCAGAAATCCTTGCTGCCTTTTTATTCCTATTCCCCGCAGAAACACGTCCTATTTTATGAACATTATTTTATTAGAAATACTTATTATTTTATCCGTGCTATTATTTTTAGCAAGAATAAGCGCTATTTGGGGGTTTCATTATCATTTTTAGTAGAAATACATGCGATTTGATATTTATTATTGTCACTGGCATTAGTAGTGGTTAATTGTATTTTAAATTATTTTTCTTATGGTTATATAAATTATTATATTACTAAATTGTAAGCGTTATGTTTATTTCTTATTATCCATATTTGTTACTCGAAATATGTGGTAGTTTATTATTATTAGTGGCAATACAGGCTATTTTATTTTTTTTATTATTCTTACATTTGGCCAAAAGGTGCATAGCTCGCTTTAATTTTTTTTTCTTTATTTTCTTTATTATTATTCTTTCTTTCCTCGGTGTTGCCTGAAAAACCATTAGAAAAGAACTTCAACATAAACCAAATAAAATAATAAATAAACAAAACAAAACTTAAAATTCCCCCTTTTTTTTTTGGAGGGGGGGACAGGGACGTGACAACACCACCAAAGGGTCCACAGAGCGGCGGAATAAAGAAACGCAATGACAATAAAATAAAAATAAAATAAAATATAAGAAAATAATGGAATAAAAAGTAAAGAAAGGGGAAAAAAAGAAAAGAAAGGGAATAAATAAATGGAATAAAAAAAGGAAAATAAATGGAAAATAAATAAATGGAATAAAATGGAATAAAAAAAGAAAATAAATGGAATAAAAAAAGAAAATAAATGGAATAAAAGAAAAAGGCAATAAATGAATGGAATAAAAAAAGAAAATAAATGGAATAAAAGAAAAAGGCAATAAATGAATGGAAAAAAAGAAAATAAATGGAATAAAAGAAAAAGGCAATAAATGAATGGAATAAAAAGAAAATAAAGGAAAAAATAAAGGCAATAAATGAATGGAATAAAAAGAAAATAAAGGAAAAAATAAAGGCAATAAATGAATGGAATAAAAGAAAATAAATGGAATAAAAATGGAATAAAAAATAATGGAATAAAAAGGAAGTAAATTAATAGAAAGTAAAAGAAATAAAAAAATAAATGGAATAAAAGAAGATAAATGTGATAAATAGAAGGAGTGAAAGAAAGTGGAATAAAATAAAAGGACTAAAAGAAAATAAATGTAATAAAAAGACATAAATGGAATAAAATAAATCTAATAAGTAAATGGAATAAAATAAAATTAATAAAAGGAATAAAAGAAAGGGAATAAAGGAATGGAATAAAAGAAAATAAAATGAAGAAATGAAATAAAACATGGAATAAAAAGAAGATAAATGGAATAAAAGAAAAGGAGTAAAAAGAAAATAAATTTAATAAAAGGAATAAAAGGAAATAAAGGGAATTAAAGAAATAAAGGAGTAAAAAGAAAATAAATTTAATAAAAGGAAATAAAGGGAATTAAAGAAATAAATTGAGTAACGGGCGTAAAGAAATTAAAGGCAGAAAAGGAATAAAAGAAAATAAAGAGAAGAAAGAAATGGAAATAAAAATATGTAAAAATACATTAATTAACTAGAACTAAAGTAATAATAAAAATAGATTAAAATATCTGAAATTCGTGACATAAAAATAAATGGAAGAGCTGAACTAGACGAAGCAAAAGAAATAAAAATAAATGCCCTAAAAGAAAGCAAAATAAAGAAAGAACAATAAAAGCAACATAAATTAAAAAGAAAGAAAAACTGAAGGAAAATAAATTAAAAGAAAGAAAAATAAAATAAATAAATACAGAAAAAATACACACAAGAGATGAAACAAAAATAAACGGACGATTATATGGCTGAAATAAAAGAAATGAACTTAAATGCACAAAAATAAATGAAATTAAATGCAGAAAAATAAATTAAATGCAGAAAAAAATGGAATGAAATGTAGAAAAAAGAAATGAAAGGCAGAAAAATAAATGAAATTAAACGTAGAAAACCAAATGAAATAATTGCACAAATATAAATGAACTGAAGGAAATGTCAACGAGCTGAAAGAAATAAAATGAAAATTAAAGAAATAAAAAATCACTCCAATAAACGGAATCCAATCACCCAAACCCAACCGGCCTAACAGCGCCTCAAAATGGCGCTCTTAATCTGCCTAGCAACGCGCGCTCATTGGCCCCGCCGCGGCCGGAGGGGCGTGGCTTCGGTGTGGGGTGACGCCGCGCCTGCGCACACCGGGTGGAACGGGGATGGGGGGAACCCGGAAGCGCGTCCCTCCCCCTAGCAACCGCGGGGTTTTCCTTAGCAACCGCGGGGTTTCCTTAGCAACCGCGGGGTTTTCCTTAGCAACCGCCTCGGGGGGGGGTCAAAGTGGGGGGGGGACGGGGTTGGGGGGGGTCGGAGGCCTGAGGAGGCCTCTGGGGGGGGGAACAGGGTTTTGGGGGGGGTCTAGGCCTCAGTGGGGGGGACTAGGCCTCGGGGTGGGGGGGACACCAGGCCCAGGTAGGCCCCAGGGGGGGATAAGGGGGGGGGGGAGAGTTTGGGGGGCAAGAACGAGGGGGGGTCACCCCATTCACCCCATTTTTTCCTCATCTTCCCCCCTCCAGGACATCTACAGGTGACGCACCCCCAGTTCTGCGCCCCCTCCCCCCCCCCCGTCAGGTAAGAATAAAGCCCCCCAAAATGAGAGGGGGACCCCCCCCTTTACACCTCTGCCCGCCAAAAATTTAGTGTAGGACCCCCCCCAAAATGAGTAGGCACCCCCCAAAAATAAGCCCACCCCCCTAAATCAGTAGATGACCCCCCAAATAAATATATAACCCCCCAAAAATAAGTATTTAATCCCCCAAAATAAGTGTTTAACCCCCCCAAAATAAGTATTTAACCCCCCAAAATAAGTATTTAACCCCCACAAAATAAGTATTTAACCCCCACAAAATAAGCAAACAGCCCACTCAAATATACACAACCCCCAAAAAATGAATTTACACCCCTAAAAATATGCCTACTCCCCCCCAAATGTATATAACCCCCCCAAGCAAGTATATAACCCTCCCCATAACAGGTATTTAACCCCCAAATTAAGTATACGCTCCCCCAAAATAAGTATTTAACCCCCCAAAATAAGTACGCACCCCCCAAAATTAGCGTACACCCCCCCAAAATAAATATACCCCCCAAAATAACCAAACAACCCCCCAAAATAAGTATAAATGTCCCCAAAATAAGCACGTAGCCCCCCAAAATTAGTAGATAAACCCCGCAAAAGGTATTTAACACCCAAAATAAGTAAAGACCCCCCCAAATAAATATATGCCCCCAAATAAATCTACAACCCCCCAAATAAATATACGCCCCCCAAAATAAGTAGATAATGCCCCAAATAAGTATTTAGACCCCCAAAATAAGTATTTAAAGCCCCAAACCCAAGTATTTAACCCCCCAAATAAGTGTACACCCCCAAAAAATATATACATCCCCCCCAAAAAGTAGACACCCCCAAAATGATCCCACCTCCCACAAAATAAGTAGAACCACCCCAAATAAGTATTTAACTCTAAAAATAAGTACATAAGCCCTAAAATAAGTATATAAATCCCCCAAATAAGTATATAAACCCCAAATAAGTATTTAACCTGAAAAATTAGTATATAACCCCCAAAGATAAGTATTTATCCCCTCAAAATAAGTATTTAACCCAAAAAATAAGTATGTAACCCCCAAAATAAGTATATAACCCTACAAATAAGTATATAACCCCCAAAATAAGTATTTAACCCCAAAATAAGTTTATAACCCCTAAAATAAATATTTAACACCCCAAAGTATTTAAACCCCCCAAAATAACTATATAACCCCCCAAAATAAGTATTTAAACCCCCAAAAGTATTTAACTCCCCAAAATAAGTGTTTAACCCCCAAATAAGTGCTTAACCCCCCAAATAAGTTTATAACTCCCCCAAATAAGTTTACAACCCACAAAAATAAGTATTTAACGCCCAAAATAAGTATTTAAGCCCCAAAATAACTATATAACCCCCCAAGATAAGTATAACCCCCCAAGATAAGTATAACCCCCCCAAAATAAGTTTGTAACCCCAAAAAGAAGTATTTAACCCCAAAATAAGTTTATAACCCCCAAAATAAGTGTTTAACCCCCCTCAAACTATTTAACCCCCTAAAGAAGTATTTAACCCCCCAAATAAGTTTATAACCCCCCAAAAATAAGTATTTAGCCCCCAAAATAAGTATTTAACCCCCCAAAGAAGTATTTAACCCCCAAAATAAGTTTATAACCCCCCAAAATAAGTATTTAACCCCCCCAAGTAAGTATATAAAACCCCAAAATAAGTTTATAACGCCCAAAATAAGTATTTAACCCCTCCAAAATAAATGTACACCCCCAAAAAATAAATACACCCCCCCCAATAATTATACACCCCCAAAATGAGCCCAGCCCCCCCAAAATCCACCCCCCAAGAACTTGAAGGGGGAGAAGGGAAGGGGTTAAAAGGAGGAAAATGGGGGAAATAAAGGCGGTTTTGGAAAAAAAAAGGGTTTTTTTGAAAAAAAAAAAGGGGGGGGGGGGGGAGGCGTGTCCCTGGTGGGGCCCCGCTTTGGGGGGCTCGGGGACAAGGAAAGGGAGGGATTTTTGGGGGGGGTCCCCCCCTTTTTTTGTCCCTGTCCCCCCCTTTGTCACTGTGTCCCCCCCCTTTTGTGTCCCCCCCCCCCCAAAAAAAAAATTGGGGGGATGCCTCGTCGCAAGCAGCAGCAGCCGCAGCAGCTCCTGGGCTCCAACCACGGTATTTTTGGGGGGGTTAGGGGGGGCTGGAGGGGTTTGGGGGGGGTCCCTTAGATTTGGGGGGGGTCCCTAGATTTGGGGGGGGGGGCTTGGGAGTGGAAGGGGTGGGTTTGTTTTGGGGAGAGACCCCCAAAAAATGAGGCTGGGGGGTGGCAGAGGGAGGGATCGGCCTTCGGGAAGTTTTTTTTTGGGGGGGGGGGGGGGATTTGGGCAACTTGCCCCCCCCTCTTCAAGTGATACGGGGAGACCCCCCCCACCCCAAATTGAGGAGGGGTCCCCCCAAATTGAGGAGGGTCCCCAAAATTCATCAGGGTGTGTCGTGTGTGTGTCCCCCCCTCAAAAAACTTTGGGCAGGGTGTTCGGAAAGTCGTCAGGGGGGCTTAAAAGTGTGTTGTGTCGTCCCCCCCCCAAAAAAAATCCCATCAGGACCCCCCCTCCCCCAAATCTCAGGAGGACCCCCCCTAAAACTTGGTAGGGGTCCCCCAAAATTCAACGGGGTCCCCAAAACCCCCTCAGGGTCCCCAAAATTTGGTCAAGTACTCCCCCCCGCCCCAAACTTGGTCAGGGACATCTCCCCCCCCCCCCCCCAAATCCTGCTGGGATTTCCCCCCCAAAAATCCCTCAGAGCCCCCCCAGAATCTCTCAGGGACCCCCAAACTCTCTCCAAGCCTCCCCAAGCCCCTCAGAGCCCCCCGAAACCCCTTCAGGGACCCCCCAAATCCTCTCAGAGCCCCCCAAGCCCCCTCAGAACCCCCCAAACCACTCAGGGACCCCAAAACCCGCTCAAAGCCCCCCCAATCCTCTCAGAGCCCACCCAGACCCCCTCAGGGACCCCCCAAATCCTCTCAGAGCCCCCCCAAACCCCTTCAGGGACCCCAAAACCCGCTCAAAGCCCCCCTCAAATCCTCTCAGAGCCCCCCAGACCCTCTCAGGGACCCCAAAACCCCTTCAAAGCCCCCCAAAACCCTCTCAGAGCCCCCCAAACTCCTTCACGGACCCCCAAAACCTCTCAAAGCCCCCCCAAATCCTCTCAGAGCCCCCCGAAACCCCTTCAGGGACCCCCCAAATCCTCTCAGAGCCCCCCAAGCCCCCTCAGAACCCCCCAAACCACTCAGGGACCCCAAAACCCGCTCAAAGCCCCCCCAATCCTCTCAGAGCCCCCCAAACTCCTTTATGGACCCCCAAAACCCCTCAAAGCCCCCCCAAATCCTCTCAGAGCCCCCCAGACCCCCTCAGGGACCCCAAAACCCCTTCAAAGCCCCCCAAAACCCCCTCGGACCCCCTCCAAACTCTTTCACAGACCCGAAAACCCCTTCAGAGCCCCCCCAAACTGCCTCAGGGACCCCCCAAAACCCCCTCAAAGCCGCCCCCAAAACCCCCTCAAAGTCCCCCCCAATCAACTCAGAGCCCCCCCAAATTCTCTCAGAGCCCCGCAAACCCCCTCAGGGACCCCAAAACCCCCTCAGAGCCCCCCCCAAACCTCCTTGGGGACCCTAAACCCCCTTCAAAGCCCCCCCAAATCCTCTCAAAGCCCACCCAGACCCCCTCAGGGACCCCCCAGATCCTCTCAGAGCCCCCCCAAACCCCTTCAGGGACCCCAAAACCCCCTCAAAGCCCCCCCAAATCCTCTCAGAGCCCCCCAAACCCCTTCAGAGCCCCCCCCAAACCACCTCGGGGACCCCAAAACCCCTTCAAAGCCCCCCCAATCCTCTCAGAGCCCCCCAAATCCTCTCAGAGCACCCCCAGACTCCCTCAGGGACCCCAAAACCCCCTCAGAGCCTCCCCAAGCCCCCTTCAAAGCCCCCCCAAACCACCTCAGGGACCCCTCAAAGCCCCCCCAAATCCTCTCAGAGCCCCCCCAAACCACCTCAGGGACCCCAAAACCCATTCAAAGCCCCCCCAAGTCCTCTCAGAGCCCCCCCAGATTCTCTCAGAGCCCCCCAAACCCCTTCAGGGACCCTCAAAGCCCCCCAAACCCCCTCAGAGCCCCCCCAAACCACCTCAGGGACCCCTCAACCCCCCCCCAAATCCTCTCAAAGCCCCCCCAAATCCTCTCAGAGCCCCCCAGACCCCAGCAAAACCCGGGGTGGAGGATTGCAAGTGCACATTTTGGGGTGCCCAGTCCCAAATTCCCCCTTTTTCACCCCATTTTCTTTGTTGCTAGGTAACCCAGGCTGGCTGGGCTCTCGTAAGCTCCCCACCCCCCCCAAGTTGGGGGGGACCCCCCCCCAAAATCTGATCCCCCCCCCCAGCATGACATCACTCATGGCGTGACTCCGCCATCCCCCCTCCCTCCTTTTTACATCACAACCCAGCGACCCCCCCCCCCCCATTACGTCACGATTTAGGGGGGCTCCCCTCCCCCACATCCGCCTTCGTCCCCTCCTCTTCCTCCCAAAGCTGGATTTTTTTTTTATTTTTTTTAAATTTTTTTTTGGGGGGGGGGAGTAAAAGGGGGGGGCGACCCCCCCCCCCATAACCATGGCTGAGCCGGGAGGTGGGTGACGGACAGACGGACGGAGGGGCCTGCGGCCTAGCTGGCTCCTTCCCGCGCCCGTCTGTCCGTCCGTCCGTCCATCCATCGTCCATCGTGTCCGTCCGTCCATCCATCCAACCCTGGACCCCCCCCTCCCTTCCCCAAAAAATCCACTCCCCCCCTCCCCCCCCAAAACCTTCGTCCCGCCGTCTGTCCGGCCTTCATCCATCCATCCGTCCGTCCGTCCGTCCGTCCGCATCTTTCACGAGGGGGGAGGTTTTGGGGGGAATAACGGGGATTTTGGGGAGGGTAACGGGGATTTGGGGGGGGTAACGGGGGTTTGGGGGGGATAAAGGTGATTTTGGCGGGCTGCTGGGGGGGGAATGCCATTTTGGGGGGAATAACGGGGATTTTGGGGGAGTCACAGGGATTTTGGGGGGGATAACAGGGATTTTGGGGGGTTAATGGGGATTTGGTGGGGATAACAGGGATTTGGGGGGATAATGGGGATTTTGGGGGGGTAAGAGGGGTTTTGGGGGGATAAGAGGGGATTTTGGCGGGCTGCTGGGGGGGGAATGCCATTTGGGGGGGATTAACGGGGATTTTGGGGGGGTAACGGGGATTTTGGGGGGATAAAGGGGATTTTGGGGGGTTGCTGGGGAGAGGGGAGTCCTGGGGGAGGTTTGGGGGGGGGGCTAACGGTGAGTTTGGGGGGGGTAACTGTGATTTTGGGGGTTAACTGTGATTTTGGGGGGCATAATGGTGATTTTGGGGGGATAATGGTGATTTGGGGGGGCTGCCAGCGGGATGCTGCTTTTTTGGGGGGGATAGCGGGGATTTGGGGGGCGGGGGGGCTGCCATTGCGGGGGATAATGGGGATTTGGGGGGAAAATGGGGTTTTGGGGGGGCTGTAGGAGTGGGGGTGTAGGGGAGGATTTGGGGGGGGGATAATGGTGATTTTGGGGGGCTGTGGGGGACGGTGCCATTTTGGGGGGGCTCCTGGTGGGACATAATTTATGGGGAGCCCTTGGGGTTATGGGAAAGGATTTTTGGGGTGCAACGCCTGATTTGGGGGGGGGGCTTTCTCTCCTCCCGCAGGCTCCCCCGGCGCCACCGCCGCCGCCGCCTCCCCGGCCCCCCGCGAGGGTCCCGTCGCCCCTTCTTCTTCCTCCTCCTCCTCCTCTTCCTCCTCCTCTTCCTCTCCCCCCGGCATGGATGCCGAAGCGGATCCCCCACCTCCTCCACCAACCGGGGGTCCCCCTCAATCTGGGGGGGCCCCCCTTAACCTCCCCTTGATCCTGGAGGAGCTACGGGTGCTTCAACAACGCCAACTCCACCAGATGCAGATGACAGAGGAGATCTGCCGGCAAGTTCTACTTTTGGGGACCCTAGAGCACCCCAAAACCCCCCTACCCCCCTTCACCGCCAAAAACGACCCCCCCAAACCCCATTTCTTCCATCTTTTCCCTCCTTTCCCCACCGGAACGCGGGGGCTCAAAACCGAACCCCACGGCGGCGGCGTTACCGCCGCCGCCTTCCTCCCGGCGTTGGCTGGAGGATCTTCACCGGGTCTTCTGCGCCCCAAAAATATCGGGGGGGATTCGGGGACCCCCCGGCACGAGTGCGGTTTTTGCGGGAAAGCTTTCGGCAGCGATAGCGCCCGGCAAATCCATCTCCGGTCCCACACCGGCGAAAGACCTTACAAATGCAACGTCTGCGGCAACCGCTTCACCACCCGCGGCAATTTGAAGGTCCATTTCCACCGGCACCGCGAGAAGTACCCCCACGTTCAGATGAACCCCCACCCCGTCCCCCAACACCTGGATTACCTCCTCCCGGCGCCGGCATCCACCCAACATCTCACCGGAGCCGCCCAACATCTCACCGGGGCCAACCAACACCTCGCCGGGGCCAACCAACATTCGTCTGCGCCCAGCCAACTCAACGTGGGCGCTCAACATCTCAACGCGGGCACTCAAAATCTCACCGGGGCCGCCCAACCGCTCGCCGGGGCCACCCAGCAGCTCGCCGGGGCCACCCAACCGCTTGCCGGGGCCACCCAACATCTCGCCGGGGCCACCCAACATCTCACCGCGCCCACCCAGCCGCTCGCCGGGGCCACCCAACATCTTACCGCGGCCAACCAACTCAACGCGGCCGCCCAATCTCTCAACACGGCCGCCCAACATCTCACCGGGGCCACCCAGCATCTCACCGGGACCACCCAGCATCAAACCGGGACCACCCAACTCAACGCGGCCACCCAGCCCGTCAACGCGGCCGCTCAACCCGTCAACGCCACCGCCCAACATCTCACCGGGGCCGCCCAACCTCTCGCCGCAGCCACCCAACATCTCACCGGCACCACCACCCAACTCAACGCGGCCACCCAACACCTCACCGGGGCCGCCCAACCTCTCGCCGCGGCCACCCAACACCTCGCCGCGGCCACCCATCACCTCGCCGCGCCCACCCATCACCTCACCGCCTTCCACAAGCTTCTCCTGCTGAAGGCCACCGAGGGAAGATCCAAGGGGGGCGATGAGAACACCCCTCCCGGCAAACCCCCCGGTTGGGCGCTCTTGACGGGTCGTTTTAAGGGATCGCCCCTTTTTTTGGAGACCACCCCCTCGGAGACCTCCAAACTTCAACAATTGGTGGAGAAGATCGACCCCCCAAATCCGTCGTCGTCATCGTCGTCATCGTCGCCGGATCCGCCTCGACACCAGTGCCCGGTTTGCCGACGGGTGTTGAGTTGCCCTCGAGCTTTACGGTTACATTTTGGGCAACACGGGGGGGTCGCGGGGGGAATTTTTGGGGGGGCCGAACGCCCTTTTCGGTGTAAGATTTGCGGGCGTTGCTTCTCCACCCGCGGTAATTTACGGGCGCATTTCGGGGGCCACCGGGGGGGGCCCCCAAATTCTTGCCCCCCTCTGCCAGAAGAAATTCACCAACGCTCTCAACCTCCAACAACACGTCCGGCTTCATTTGGGGGGGCAGCTTCCTAACGGAGGGGGAACCCCCCAATTAGGGGGGATCCCCCAAATAGGGGCTAACCCCCAACAAGGGGGGAGCCCCCAAATCGGGGGGACGCCCCAAGAGGAAGAGGAGATCTCCGAAGAGGAGGAGGAAGAGGAGGAAGGCACCGAGGAGGAAGAGTCGGCCGGGGGGAGCAGCCCCAAGCGGGACCCCCCGACCGAGGAAGAGGAAGAGGAGGAGGAAGAGGAAGAGGAAGAAGAAGGGGAGAAAGCGGGGGGCGGTGGCAGCAGCGAGCCCCCCGAAACGACGGGGGACCCCAAAACAGAGGAAGGAGGAGGAGGAGGAGGAGGAGGAGGGGAGGAAGGCAAGGATTCGGCCGAGGGGGCGAAGAAACAGGTAAGGGGGGGGTACCCCGGGGTGGAAAGGGGGATTTGGGGGGTCCCCCCAAAGTGAGGGGGGGCGTTGGGGGGGTCCCCCCCAAATTAAGGAGATTTTGGGGGTGTCCCTTCCCAATTAAGGAGATTTTGGGGTCCCTCTGCAAGGGAGGGGTTTTGGGAGTCTCCCATGGGAAAAGAGGGGGTCCCCCAAAAATGAGGGGGGGGGTTGGGGTGTCCCCCCCAATTAAGGAGATTTTGGGGTCTCTCCACCCCAAGGGAGGGGTTTTGGGGGTCTCCCATGGGGATGGGGGGGGTTTGGGGGTCCCTTCCCAATTAAGGAGATTTTGGGGGTGTCCCCTCCCAATTAAGGCGATTTTGGGGTCTCTCCCCCCCCAAGGGAGGGGTCTGGGGGGGTCTCCCATGGGAAAAGGGGGGGGATTGGGGGGTCCCCCAAAGTGGGGAGGGGTTTTGGGGGGGATGTCCCCCTCAATTAAGGAGATTTTGGGGGTGTTCC
Source organism: Astur gentilis (assembly GCF_929443795.1). Taxonomy (NCBI): domain Eukaryota; kingdom Metazoa; phylum Chordata; class Aves; order Accipitriformes; family Accipitridae; genus Astur; species Astur gentilis. The sequence goes on from NW_026060798.1 coordinate 156,055, forward strand.
CCCTAATTAAGGCAATTTTGGGGTTCTCTCCCCCAAGGGGGGGGTTTTGGGGGTCTCCCATGGGAAAAGAGGGGGATTGGGGGGGGTCCCCCAAAGTGAGTGGGGGGTTTGGGGGGTGTCCCCCTCAATTAAGGAGATTTTGGGGGTGTTCCCCCTAATTAAGGCAATTTTGGGGTTCTCTCCCCCAAGGGAGGGGTTTTGGGGGTCTCCCATGGGAAAAGAGGGGGATTGGGGGGGTCCCCCAAAGTAAGTGGGGGGTTTGGGGGGTGTCCCCCTCAATTAAGGAGATTTTGGGGGTGTCCACTCCCAATTAAGGCAATTTTGGGGTCTCTCCACCCCAAGGGAGGGGTTTTGGGGGTCTCCCATGGGAAAAAGAGGGGGATTGGGGGGGGTCCCCCAAAGTGAGGCAGGGTTTTGGGGGGGTGTCCCCCTCAATGAAGGAGATTTTGGGGGTGTCCCCCCCCTCCCAGAGCACTGACACCCCTTTTTTTTCCCCTCCCCCCCCCCCCCCACAGGTCCCCCCAAACTGGACCCCGGCCCCCCGCAACCGCCCGCCCCCCCCCCCTCCACCGCCGGAACCAAGCCCCCCCAAATCTCCAGAGGGGGCGGGGGGGCACCCCTCGCTTTCTGGAACCAGTGCCCCCCTTTATTTCCAGGGGGTCCCCCCAAAAATTCACGGGGGACCCCTAAAACCCCACCACCACCCCCCTCCGCAACCCCTCAAGAAGCTGGGGGGGCTCCAGATACCGGCGAGGGGGACCCCGAAAATCGGGGGGAGGCGGAGAAGTAGTTTAATTAGTGATATTGGGGAGGGGTGGGGGGGTCCCTGCACCCCAAAATCCTCCCCCTGCACCCCAAAATTGCCCCCCTCCCCTCATAGCGTAGGCCTAATTAAAGCCGTTTGCTGACAACTAACCCCCCCCGCTCTGCCTCCTGTCTGTGATTTGGGGTTGGGGGGGTGGGAAAAAGGGATTTTGGGGGGATTCCACACAAAAAAGAGAAAAAAAAAGCGAAAAAAATGGGGTGCCCCCCCCAAGTCTGGCTCTGCCAGGCCACAAGATGGCGGCGGGAGCCCTCAACAAAGATGGCGGCGGTTGCCATGGCGCCCGTAGAAAGGTGCCAGCCCTCAAAATGGCGGCGGTTGCCATGGCACCCGTACGGGGTGGTGGTGCCAGTTCTCAAAATGGCGGCCGGTGCCAGTTCTCAAAATGGCGGCCGTTACCACAGCACCCCCCACC